>NC_061484.1:23895694-23910694 GCF_022539355.2 Hippoglossus stenolepis
ATAACGACCCTCTCTTCTTTGCGATTTCATGTTCCTCTAGGCCGCCTGACACACACACACACACAAGGGCCAAGATTTAAAACATCGACATCGTGCAATCGGGCCAACGATTCCAAATCGCTACGTTGAGTCCACTCACCAGACGTGTGGCCCTGCCGGGAGTGTGTGTGCATGTGTGTGTGCTGCGTGAGGTCTATCGTCCTGTCGATCTGGAACATTCGCAGGTCCTCCTCGTCCAGAGCGATGTCGCCCCAGAAAACAGCTGGAAGAGAGGGAGGAAAACGCCACAGTCACATCAGCATCGTGTCATCGTCAATCAAACACGTGTGTGGTGAGGCCACTGTGACCTTTGACCTTTGACTGACTCTTATGAATCTTATCAGTTCATCCGTGACTCTGAAATCACTCACCAATCACTATATAGTCCAGTATATCCATTTTGTAGTCCTGTCTGAATGTTAAGAGACATTTATTTATACCCCTATATAGTGAACTCCTTGTTTCCCACAATGCATCATGAAAAGTAGGACCGATGGTCACTCACCGAGCAAAATATACCATCATGCATTGCGCTCGTGGAAGAGATACGAACAAACCAGAGCATCACAGCACAAACTGAGGCAAGCAAGTGTATCTCTACATTTAAAGATGCTCATTCAACGTGTATTTTAAATAAATGTATAATAAACATTTAAAATGTATTGTTGGATTTTCCACCAGCCGACGTTGTTGTTTTGCGTCATGACCCTACGACAATGACAAAATTACCGTAGCAAGGAAAATGTGTCCGGAAGCGTTTTGTTTTTCTCTTGCCGATGACCTCACTATATAGTCGTCTACATAGAATTCCCTATATAGAGAAGTAGCGGTTAGTGAATGAGGGATTTCAGACACAGCCGACGTGAACATTTGTGCCGAATATAAAAAGGATTCTCTCGAGGTTTCCTCAAGACAACGTGAGTCAAACCTTGACCTTGACCACCGAAATCCAATCAATGCTTGTACCAAACTTGACGAATTCCCTCGAGGGGTTCTTAAGATGTCGTGTTCACAGGAAATGGGACGCAACTGGAAAAACACGACGCCTCCGGGCCTCTGGCTGTCGCCCGGCGCGGAGCCATAAGAGAGAATAATCTTATTAATGAAGTGTCACCACAACAACAGCGGCACGGTCGTTTTGCAAAAACTCCACAAGGGGGTTGAGAGTAAATTGTTAGCAGTGACTTTTGCGAACACTGCAGTGACCGATGAAAGACGTTGGAACCACAGGACCCAAACAGAATCAGACCTGATCAACTGGAGTCGGTTTCCAGAACAATGTCCTGATTTTTCAAGGCTTTTAAGGGTTTTGATCAGATTTCCTCTGAATCTCCGTTCAAACTGTTTGACCCGTTCAGAGACGTGAGAACCTTTTGATTTAGGAAAAAAACACTGAGCTCTTGTAAGTATTGGAGTCATGATACAGTTCACACACCAGGAAGTGGCTCGGGTGTTTCTCTTTATCCTGGGTGCTGATTGACCTTCTAGTTATTGATTCTCTATGTTTTAACAGTTCTCTCATACCACAGCACACACAGGGTACGATAGTTTCACTCACTGCGATCCTGCAACCAAACTTCACCCAAGTGTGGAGGCAATCATAGTTAATATCAACAGGAGAGCGCGACACACACACACACACACACACACACTCCCCTCTCCCCCACTCTCCCCCTCATCCTTCCTCTTTCCTCGGCAACACAACTTAATTCCGTGGAATCTTATCAGTTCCGATTCCCTTGGTCCCGATTCGATCCAGAGGTTCTCAGATAATTTATGGTTTTATTTTACCAGGAAGCCCTTTAACCTGGTGCATTATTAAAGATATTAGTGTATTATCAAAAATATTATTTACACATGATTAACAATAAGAATTGACTCACATGTCAGCAAAAGCATCTCATCTTTTAGAAGCCATAATTTTCAACACATACCCTGTGAATGGGACTGATGCCTTCTCCAGATTTTATTTTTACACAGTGCGCCCCCGGGTGATGTCTCCTTTTTTGGAGATTTGTGTTTTTCTTATTTCACCTCCATCGTCCACATCTTTCATATGGGTTTAAACAGACAAAAAAGCAACCAGGCGCCTTCAATGGAGCAGCTCCCGCCATGTTTCATGTCTCTCACGGGCACCTTGAAGCGATGCAAGACTAACAGGGTTAAGGATTCACTTATCTCTTGGAAAAGGGCCAGAGACTGTAAAATGCACACGTTAAAAAATGGACTCATATTTTAATGCCCGATTGCTTGAACTTCAGTGTGTTTTGTATTGCACATGTAAAAAAAATCGCCGTTGCTTCATGTAGTTAAAACCTTAATAGAGAAAAATTTATCATGTTCCTTCTTTTTTTGGCGGCACAGTATCGACGTTCAGTGAACAAACAGAGCAGGAGCCAGACATCAATAAGGAACAGAGCAGTCAGTGCGTCGGGGGGCCAAAATGTTTCAGGAGGTAACTTCTAGATCCACAGGAAAGCTGCAGAAAACAAGGACCAGCGCAGACGTTCGAGCAGAGATCATCACAAACCATTTCTCTGCAGAGACAGAATTAGAGAAGACTTTTCAACGTCCATTTTCTCCTGCTTCAACCTCTCGTCCTCCACGCGGCCGAGTTTCTGTCTCCCGGCCTCTAACAATGAGCACCTGAGTGATAATCATCGCTGAATGATTAGCTGAGCAGAGTCGCAGCGCTCCACAGGGACCCGGGACACTGATACATTAACAATGGCACGGGAGAAGCTCGGCTAATTAGGATCGCCGCTGAGGGAAACGGGGGGTCAGGGTGCCATTGTGCTCGACTCGGTGCTATTGTTGAACCAGTTCGCCACAATGACCACAGATGGTTTACGAATCAGGATATCAGACACAGACGAGGAGTGTGTGTGTGCTGCCGAGTGGAGGTGTGTGACATTTTGATTAGATAGATATGAGGATAATGTCAAATCTGGAGGGTGGAGCTGCAGTAATAGATGTGTTAGCACATCATGCATCTATTATCTAGACAATACAATGCAGCACTGGAGGGTTAAATATAAAGTCTGTGCTCAGCGACTCGTTGGCAGGAAAGTAAAGCCTCAGACTTGAGATGTAAAAGCAGTTTATTTGATTCTGAAGTGGTTCATGTGGGTGCGACTTTGCCGTATAAAGAAACTAAAATAACAGGATTACAGCGGCGCTTGATGTGGTCGGCACAGACGCCGGTACAAATGTTATTTCTGACACCAAATTACAGACAGCGACGGTTTGCTCTGACTCTCCCCTGCACTGCACCCTCTGTGTACGTGGTGTCGTAGCGAGACACGGAAAACGACATTAACAACACCTTAAAGGAGACTTGTTTTTCTGACCCCTAGTTTGTTAGAAAGTTTTTTTTTCTGCATGTAAAATGGATACAAATTGTTAAAAGCCCAAAGCCCATCAACGTCCACACTACTCCGGAGTTTTAGAACCGATAAAGCTGAGAGGTTTGTAAACGCTGCTGGCTCCATTTATGATTGAAAACTCCACGGTGGCGTTTTGGTCTGAACGGGCAGAAACTGAGATGTTTGGAAATGATGACGTAGACGCCGCTTGCTGATTGGGTCTATTCGGTCACGACATGGCATCAGGCTCCTTTCACATGACCAATTTCCATAAGAACACAGCCGGCATCAGTGTAGAATGCAACTTCGATAATCAATCACAAGCGTTGCTGACTCCCGTTGTCTTTGCTAACAGCTGTTGTGCAGTTAAATTCTATATTTTACAATGATACAGTTTTTTTACATGCGTAGAAGACGAGCTATGATTCGAGCGATCAGCAACAATTCCTGTGTAGCTTACACCGGCATGCACATACGATGCTTTCAAATAAAAGCGAAGTAGTATGGACGTAGCTGAAGGTTCAGACAGAGGCTGAAAGGAGGAGCTGCAGCAGTTTGAGGAAAGTTAGAGGTTGTGAAGCTTTTCAAGTAATGACCCAAATTATAATGATGAACCTGAATACGAGCAAAATGTCTCCTTCACTGTCTTTGAAATGATATTCCGTCAGCTTTTGGTTTGTGGGACAGTGTGTTTGTGACACTGAACTGACTTTAGACTTCTGGCACCTTCACATCTTTCAGGGCCACGAGAGAAACCACAGGGACTGAAAGTTTTCCCCGAGTAAAGCAGCTGACACAAGCAGAGACACAAAGCGAGAAGAGCAGGCAGAGAACAGTGATAGTAAGTTTGGCCCATTGATTGTCGGGGTCTCGTTAATCCATAGAGGAACCATAAATAGCCCCAAAGTCAAGAGAGTGGGTGAGGAGGGGTGAGGAGGGGTGAGGACGGCGAGGCAGGGAGATGCAGGAGGAGAGATATTGATCCGTAAAACCCCGGGACGTCCCAGGAGACCTGCAGCATGCTGACCAGGGCCTTACTGTATAACCTTCAGCAGGGGCACTGCAGCAAACACACACACACACACTCACACACTCAGGAGTAATGCACCAAACACAAACTGAGAGTCAAACTTCCTTCACATGCGTCCGGCACCTCCCACCATGTCCTTCTGTTTCCAGAGCAGTTGTATCGTGCAGACAGGAGCAATGTCAGCTTTGTGCAGCAGCAGCGGCTCTGTGTGTGTGTGGTTGTGCGACCTGGAAGATTAAAATGCATTTGTGCCGTTTTCATCATCAAGTTTGGGACCATGAGCACATATGAGCCCGATCGTCAACCTTTCTGTGCAGTTAACTGTAATCTATTAATAAATCGATAAGATGCAGTGACATTTAATAAATTTGACGATTAGATCTGCATTTAAAGACGCAGCAAAACCTGTAAAATGCTAAACGATATTAGAATATATAAAAAAAGAAAATATATAAAGAACAACAAATTGTTACATACAGTAATTTAACATTTTTACATTTGATCTCAAACCTCATTTGACATTTTGCAATTATGATCATTCTAATTACATTTTTCTTTAATTGTTTCCTTCTTTTTTTTTTATTTGTAACACCTTGCAACTGTGTTTTGAAAAGTGCAATATAAAGTAAAGATGTTATTATCATCAACATGCTGAAAACCATATTTCATATAATTCATTTTTTTTATCTCTGTTTCTTTGTGGCTTTCAATCTTTCATCCGCTCATGTTTACATGTTTTTAGTCAGTTAATGACATTAGTATTGGTCCCCCCCCCCACACTATGAATATTGCTGTAAAACAATATATTTAGTATTTTTCATAAAGATATGAACTTATTTAATGAATAATCCTAAATGGTCACAGTCGGCAGGAGAAAACCACAACACAAGTGATATATGGGGGTTTGGTAACGTACACATTATCACGTCACGTTGTGTAAGAGCAGAATCTTAAACACAAACATTATTGTTTGGCGTCACCGCAGATCATCGTTTCCCATTTTGTTATTTAGTGGCTCTTCCTGTTCCTTGTGTTATTTGACAAACAGGCCAGTGCAGCGACGTGAAGAATTATACACACAGAGTTATTCCCTCATGCCGCAGTCACTGGGGTGAAGCTAAACACACACACACACACACACACACACACACACACACACACACACACACACACACACACACACACACACACACACACACACACACACACACACACACACACACACACACACACACACACACACACATTAAGCTTAAGCTTCTCATTATGAAAATATAAGGTCACACTGTAGGTGGGAAAGTGTGTGTGTGTGTGTGTGTGTGTGTGTGTGTGTGTGTGTGTGTGTGTGTGTGTGTGTGTGTGTGTGTGTGTGTGTGTGTGTGTGTGTGTGTGCTGATCCAGTGCGTGTTAATATTATGCTGTACATAACAGTGACTGTGAGCGTGCTGTAATATTAAAAAGAGATTATCTTGACCCTGTTAGAAGATTTCCTCCACAAGTAATCATTGTGCAAACCGGTTGATCCACACCAACGCTCCGTGAGCAGGAGCCGGCGCCGGGGTTCGAGCTCACGGACATGAAAACGCTCACGATGAGGCAACGCACCAGAAATGCACGGGCGAAAAAAACATGATGATTACAAAACTTTTTAAATTCACAGTAAAATACCGAAGACAAACTTGGACAAACTACACACACACACACACACACACACACACACACACACACACACACACACACACACACTAATCTAATCATATGTTATTTCTGGCTGAAACACAGTTCCAGACACTGACAGAGGCCCAGTTACACACCTCTACACTGATACATCCCACTGTGCTTACCTCCAGCCCAGTGTGTCTCTTTGTGTGTGTGTGTGTGTGTGTGTGTGTGTGTGTGTGTGTGTGTGTGTGTGTGTGTGTGTGTGTGTGTGTGTGTGTGTGTGTGTGTGTGTGTGTGTGTGTCTGCAGACTAGGGTAGCATAAGTTTCTTCATGCATGAACACTGATAAGAACAGATGGCAGAGCAGTCAGGCGAACAACTGG
This sequence comes from Hippoglossus stenolepis, assembly GCF_022539355.2. Lineage (NCBI taxonomy): Eukaryota > Metazoa > Chordata > Actinopteri > Pleuronectiformes > Pleuronectidae > Hippoglossus > Hippoglossus stenolepis. Next base: position 23,902,174 of record NC_061484.1, read on the forward strand.
ACGTCTGAAACGACCTGGAAATAACGGCCAGACTGATCCTGAACAGAGACGTATACACGAGCCGTTGTTCTACTTTGAATGGAACAAAAATGCCAATACAACATATTTTTGAAACAAGGGTTAACTCTCACACGAGCAAACAGAACATGAGGATTCACACGATCAGGCACCTGCAGGAGTTAGACAGGATGAAACAGACCAATAGACCTACACAGTATAACCCATTAATATAGAAAATGAAGACCCTTAGTCTAATTTGTCCCTTTTTAACTGAAAGTGTTCATCGGCTTAAATTTTATATTTCTGGTTCGTGATTAAACAGTTAATGACAAACATCTCTGTTCATAAACAGATCAAATTTACAGGAATATACGTTCAAACTGTCATAAGGTACCAAGTAGAACTATATTAATACTAACACAGAGAAAATTTTATAAAAAAGATTGTGTTCTTGTCCAAAAACATAAGAAAGGAAATAGAATATAGAGTTAGTTGCCTGAGGTGGAGAATACACCCAAAACATTCCAGTGTAAGTCGAGTAAAAATCACATTAAAGGTCAAAGGAATTCAAAGTTATTGGGTTACTAGTCCCATGTGTTTGTTTGGGCTGTAACAAACGAAACGTAGATAATTACAATATTCAGGTCAAAGCAAAAGCAACATCTGCGACTTCAAAAGAAGTGCACGGTTAAAATTGTTCTCATAAACCCGAAGGAGATAAGAGGCCGAGAAAATGTTTGGTATGAGACAGAATAACATGATATCATATGACAGAGAGATAACACTGGTGTAGAACCTCCTAATCCCATTACTGTCGCACCGAGACTCCTCTCCTGCAGGTCATGGGTTTGGCCAGACATTGTGACGGGACACGAACACGTCTCCGTTTACCATCAGGGTGGCCCTGGGTATGTGCACCCGCTGGCCCAGCGTGTCACCAGGCTCTGATGTGCACATCAGAGGAACAGGAGATAGTTCTGCTCTGAAAGTTGTACATCAAGAGCATTTTTCCCCCTGTTGCTCACTTTTAAAAGCCTTGAATGGTCTTTAACCCAAATACCTTTCAGATTTATTGACCTGGTCCGTTCCCTCTCGACCGCTGAATGGAGCCGGGCCGGTTCCTCCCAGGCGACCGAGCCTCAGATCTCCCCATTGAAGTTCTGCTTCTTTTAAATTGAGGATTACTCAAAAAGATAAATTCCATGAAACTGCAGACGGGCGTGGTGTGACCCAAAGAAGAACCCATTGCATTTTGGATCAGATCTGGATAAACGGGCGGATCCAGGAACTTTCTTTAACATAGTAAGAAGTTAGACATGGTGGAGTTTGGGCTGCTTTAACACACATAATGAAAAACTGCTATTTCTCTCCGTGTTTGTATTCAGATCTATTCTACAGCAATCGAATTGTCCTGATTGTAGGATAACACTTGCCATAATGCTCTTTTTCTATACTTTACATTCTGCAAAGTTTGCACGCTTGTATATTTGGTGTGAAAACAACAGGCAACACATACGTCCAACTCACACCTGTCAAGAAGCAGCAGAGAGTGCCGTCGAAAGCCCTCAGCTAAACTTTAGAGTTCGACGGGACAGTGTGAAACGAGGTGAGAGGAAGAGGAAAGTTCTGCGTCAGTAACGAACCTGCAGCCGCTTGCTTAAATTCCTGCTGATTGTTTTATGTAAATAAATCTATTTCAAAAGGGAAATCTTGGGAATTTACCCACGACTGTGTAAGTATTTGCCTTTAGGTAGAAGTGCAACATAATGATGTTGTTACTTGTAGAAAATAAAGTGCAGGATGTTTGTTTCAGACTAAAGTTTTTTAATTGCTCATTGTCTGGTTGTTGTGTACGTGCACACTTCTTCTGTGCACATTTTCACATCACACACACACACACAATTAAGACTTGTTCCTACACAAACATCAGAGCGTGTGTAGCTTCACACTGGGAGCACTTGTAAAAGCTGTGGGAAGAGATTAAAGAACCGGAGTTTGACTGTATGGAATAATCGTGGCTGCTATAAATACCAACAGGAAAAGCGAGGTGACACGAAAGGCACCTAGACATTTAATAATTGAGCAATGCGTGGCAGGTGGGTGGGGGTGGGGGGTGATGCCGGTGCTGACTCATGACTTCTGTGGCTCCGGAACAATGACGCTCCAAAACAAACAGTGGGCTCTCAGCGCGGCCGCAGAGTTTGTGCTGAGGAGGGAATCCTGAGGAAGACTTCGGAAGCTCAGTGGCAGCAGCACTCTGCTCGGGAAAATCCTGTTTAATATAATATGAGTGAGGCCGCTCGCTCTCTAACACACACACACACACACACACTGCCACGGTGTCAAACACACACACACATTGCTCTTGTTTCCTTCCTACTGAGGAATGGGGGGAAGGGGTGAACAGTAGCTGCAGCTCGCTGTCACGACATGGTGGGCTTTACTCCACACACACACACACACACACACACAAGTACATCTGTTTTCGATAAACTCGGCCCACTCATATAACTGAGGTGGTAGTTAAACTTCGATAGAGAAACATCTGTAGGACAGAGCTGACAGCCACTGAAGAGACACCTGAATCCAGAAAAAGACCAAAACACTGGTCGTGTGTTGCTACTTTGAAGGTTTCATTCATTTTCTGCTTCATAGAGCAAAAGTTCAGCTCAGTCACAATTCATCCAACAGCCGTCAACTTCAGATCTCACCTACACAATAACAGCAAACCATTAGTATACAGTTCGGTACAGTATGGTTGAGAATCTAACTTCACGTTTGCAGCTTTAATTTGCTTTGTTGAACATATATAGATGTGTTCAGACTAAATGCAACTTTTATCGTGCTCGTGCAAACTGTGAACCAAGTAAATGAACATTCGCAGATTCGCTCTAGAAAGTAAAAACTGAGACTCGTGAGATGAAAATGTTTGAACGTTCCAGAGAAAAAAACACTCACGGTTTGACTCGCAACGCAAATAGTTTTTCTTTTTTGTTTACACACTAAACGTGGCCACTGCTGTAGATTTCCGATGAAGTGTTTCTTTTACCGCAGTCATCGCTCAAATAAACACGAGGATAAATTTACCCAGCATGCCGTCTGGAAACAAACAGCCCACACTGTAAATTTCAAAGGATTTTCTGAAGTTGCCCAACTAACGACACAGAGGTTGACTCATGTTCTGGAACAGCCCCACACACTACTACATAGATGTACCCAAAATATATTTACAAAGTCGGCATTATTGTTATTATTTTTTTAATAAAATAGGTGAACCTCTGCGATGTGTGTATTTGTTTGAACCTTACATTTTAAGGTTCCACATTTAACACCTTTTTATTACGTTTATATAGATCTCCAAGTTCCCTAAAACGTGTTGGTCTGATGCTGTTCAGGTTTTCAAAATCAAGCAACACTCTACTCCTCAATAGAAGCTGTACTCTTCAAATGCCACAGTACCTGCACACACACTGAGTCACGTCTGGAGTTGATGCTCGTCACAATAAAACCGTAACAAAGTCGTCTCCTGCTCTGCGCTAAGAATCAGCAGCCGGACGAACTCCGGCTCCAAACGGCGTCAAAAGATCGCGGCACCTGTATCTGGGATGTTCTAGCGCCATTATTGTACAATGTGAGGAAGCGGAGATGCGTCACCTATCTTTATATAAAGTCTATAATTCACAACAGCAGATAATTAAGAGTCACCAGTTAACCTAACAAACCACAACTCTCCATTTTTTACATTTTCTTTGAAATCATAACAGCTCGGATGCAGGTTTCTTATCTCTTAAACTCGTGTTGTAAAATCCTGAGCTCAGCGACGTGTGTCCATGAGAAAAAGTACATTATGTATTGTACACACGGTCACAACCCATTCCTATGATACACTATTGTATCTGACGAAGAGAACAAGAAGTCCGTCTCTGGGGTTCGCTCTTGAAGAAACAGCTTCATTCGGACACAGGGGTTTGTTTAGCTTTCGCTCCGTGTGTGAGCGTTTTACGAGAACAGTGATTTGGAAGGAAGCATGAATGACTCTTGAGTGAGCGTAAGGGGCTCGTGCACGTCCGCGCCAGTGTGTGTGCGTGCGTGCACGCCGCGTGTGTCATCTCCAGCTGAGTAGCAGGATGCAGACAACCAGGAAGAGATAAGCGCGGGTGAATGGAGGGAGCTCTGAGTGTGTGTGTGTATCGAATGTGTGCCTGTGTGTGTTCACATAGGGAAATCACTTCACAAAGGCCTGGAAGTGTGTGTTCTCCCGTCTACCAGCGCGGGACTCGGAGGAGATAAGCAGCCAGCCAAATATTCCCTCTTGTGTTTTCCCAGCGAAAACAGGAGGCGGAATACCAACCACTCAGACTGATGCCACAGGGTCAGGCCAGGAATGAGCCACGCTTCCACTTCTTACAAGCTGCACACACACAAAGTCTTTACCCCCCCGAAAACACAATCGGTTGATGATAAGGCTGCAACTACTAATCAGTTTATCACTGGTTAATCTGCTGAGAAAATAGTGAAAATGCCCATAAATTAAGAAAATCCATGGTTGTGCATGTAAACCCTCGACTTGATGCATTTGTGCATGTAAATCGTATTTAGATGATGGTAGTTAGTCGGGGTGTGTACTTGTAGGTGTTTTATTACATCTAAAATAATATATCTGCATAAAAGATAGATATAGTAGAGAATAGTCATGAACTGTTTACATGTTATGTTCACTTTTATTATGTGTGAGATGGTGGAAGACATCATGAACACATTCCCAGAAACAAATGAAAAAGTAAATACCCATTACAAGTCCCCAGAGGCCAATTGAATTTGCTCGTTATGTCCGACCAAACAATCCACAAAGCAAAAGTTACAATATGCAATGATATAAACAGAGGAAATCCTCACATGTGGAAGCTGAGATAAGTCAATGGCCCTTAATATGTTGGAATAACTAATTCATCAGTTTGCCTTTCAGAAATCAAGAAAGGATTTTTAATGGATCTTAACTTTTAGGGGAACGTGGAGGAAACGTCTCACATGGTCAGAATCATAGTGTTAACGTACGTTCAGGTAAGGAGCCTGTAGTTTGACCCAAAGCTCCATAACACCGACTAAACGGACCCTCGGGTAATGAGCCGTCAAGTAAGTGTTCCTACGTGTCAAACTGTGTAAAGCGCCTTGAGATCACGTGTGTTGGAATTCGGTGCGATACAAATAAACTACGTGGAATTAATTGAATTGAAAATGAAGTGAATATGAGTAAAGCTTGAAAGCCCAGTTGACCTGCTGCGCTTAGAGCTGAGCACAAAATGAACACATGCATAAAAATTAGCGGACAAAAAGAGACATCGATTTGTTTCAGTCAGTGTGAAGCGTGAAGACATTTCCACTCGGTTTGAAAAATGTTTTAACTTAACAGATACTACTGTGACCGTCCTGGGGTGTTTGACTCCAAATATCGCACATAGAGACAGAAGCAAATGTCCGTACAGTCAGTCCATCAGTCAGTCAGTCAGTGAGGGGGGAATAAGTCTCCTGACTGGACTCAAGCTTTCCCAGTGGCGTGAATAAAGGGAGGCAGACATTAGATCTGTGTTGAATCTGAAGAAAACCTCGTAACACTGATGTTCTTCACGTCAAGTCCAGACCCAGACCTCTGCAGCACGTCATGCCCCGCCCCTCTCTAGTCCCTAATTCATTGGTTTCTCTCTCCTATCACTTGGATTCTTATTCGTTGTGGTGGTGATACACTCTGAGATGAAGATAAGATCACATTCTGTGACAGGTTTATTGATGAATGCAGGTACATGTAAGGTCCATGTACTTTTTCTTGCCACTGAAGAGTAACTGCTTCCTTTATGTTCACAGCAAATCAAACAAATCAGCGCTGTCGGTTTTCTCACTCCGTTATTTTAACCTACAGGAGTCACTCAGTTACACAGTATGTAGACTGACTGTCTCCCTGTAACCTGCCGGGCTCCCAGCCAAACACACACACACACACACACACACACACACACACACACACACACACACACACACACACACACACACACTCACACAGACATGTTAAGTCAGCATAAGCAAAAGCCACAGAGTCATGGGACCCCAGTATCAACATAAAAATCACCAACACAGAGATCAGTGTAACATGCAGATGAACAAACACACACACATACATACACACACACACACTGGCCGGTGTCAGGTTTGTGTATTTGGTATGTGAGGAATGTGTGTTGGTCAGTGTGTGGACGCTCAGTGCTCTGGGTGGAGTTCTTATCGGTCCAACGTGTCATCACACACAACATTAACTGCCATTTACGCACACATGGACGTACGTGTACACAAACACGCCAAGTTCAACGGGCGTAACCAAAACAAGAATCCAGATTTAAGAAGATGCAAACTGCTCTTACAACACCACAGAGGAGAGGAGAGGAGGAGAGGAGGAGAGGAGAGGAGAGGAGGGAGAGAGGAGGGGAGAGGAGGAGAGAGGAGGAGAGAGGAGAGAGGAGAGGAGAGGAGAGGAGGGAGAGGGAGGAGGAGGAGAGCTGATGGAGGGAACCTGTCTGGGAGGAGAACAGGTTGACATGAAACGCTCTTTTAGATTTTTGGTTTTGTTTAAATATTCTTCTTTGGGTAAATATTTCCTCATATAAATCACGACGCTTTGCTCAATTTAGCCTGAGGTTTATTTATGCAACATTCCTGTATAGCTGACTGTGCTCCTCCCTGATGCACTTGGCACTTTGGCATATTTCATTCAATAAAAACTGATTTCTAAATTCTTAAGGCACTAACGTACTTATTTAACATGTTGGAAAACTGCGGTTTTACTTCTAATACAGAAACTCAGGTATTGTATAAAACATTTGTCTGAACACTTTATATTTGTGCAGCCAGAGGCAGACTGGACAGAGTGACACCAATCAGGACAGACACTGTGTATTAAAGAGGTAAAGAAAGGACCATTACTTTGACATTAGGGCTGTAAGTGAATCTCCAGGCTTTGTGTTGACTACATGAGTTCATTTGGGTGGAGTGAACAAAGACACCACTGCAAAACACACACACACACACACACACACACACACACACACACACACACACACACACACACACACACACACACACACACACACACACACACACTTATAAAAGATCTATACTAGACAAGTGAAAACCTTTAACATGTACACAAAGACAAAAACACATCTGCAGCTTCGAACAGCCTGTAGTTAAATATCATACACAAAGTGTGTGTGTGTGTGTGTGTGTGTGTGTGTGTGTGTGTGTGTGTGTGTGTGTGTGTGTGTGTGTGTGTGTGTGTGTGTGTGTGGTCCACGTATTACTCATGTTGTGGGGACCTAAATCTCTTTATACAACATTCTGGGGACTTGTCTTCCTCATGGGGACAAAAACTGAGTCATTATAATGTACATCGTAAAATTTTAAGGTGAAGACATGTCTTAAGGTTTAAGTTAGTTAAGTCTACAGGAAATCAATGTAAGGCAATGTAATGTACTGTGTGTGTGTGTGTGTGTGTGTGTGTGTGTGTGTGTGTGTGTGTGTGTGTGTGTGTGTGTGTGTGTGTAGAGAGAGGGAGAGCATCAGCGCATGTTTTGGAACAGTCAACTCCAGCTGTTTCTCACCTTCACATCTGGACACGCGCAAACACAGACAGACGCACACTTACACGCACGTGCACAGACTGTCCTCTCACACGCACGCCACTGTCAGAACCAACAACCCCCCACACACACACACACACACACACACACACACACAGGCTATGCACGCGCTGACTGTGCGTGAGTCTCGAGGAACATACTGGTTTACAGCACCGTCGCCGGGCTGCACGTGCACACGGGTCACGATTAACTCATTGGGTTTGAATGTTGGGGGACAGAGGAACATCTGGACCGGTGCACGCGCGCTGTCATCTCTCATAAAAACACATGCACGTGCCATCAGGGCCAATGCGCTCGCGTAAAAACACTTAGAATACAAGAGTGAAGGACTCACCGGCTTTACACGGGTCCTTGTAGTCAATGGTCTCCGCTCTCTCCTCCTCGTAATAGTCGTATTCTGGCTCCTCGTAGTCGAAACAGTTACAAATCGTCACTTTGCCCCAGAAAGTCAAGCCGGCGAGCACCAGCATGATCCAGCGCATCTTAGCGGCCAGTGCCGGGGGCACTCGGTCCATCTGCAGACTGACACAACCGAAGAAAGGCCTCTGCTCGTCTCCCGCGGTGTCAGGAGATGGTCAATCCTCCCTCCGGCAGGAACCTAACGGGTCATGGCTGAAGATCGGTGTCCGCAGTGTGTGACAGTCGTGGCTGTGGGTTTCTCGGGCTGCCGGGAGTCACTGTGCCGGGCTGCTCTCCCCCATGGTCCAAGTAGCCTGGCGCTCAGCAAAGTGTCCGCTGAGGAGCTCCGGTGCCCCCCGCTGTGCAGGTGAGGCGGCTGCGGGACGAAGAGGAGACAGAGGAGCGGTGAGGAGGGGCGGGGGGGGATCAGCGCCGGG
>NC_061484.1:23915694-24003194 GCF_022539355.2 Hippoglossus stenolepis
ATGAGAACACAATAAATACAGGTAACGAAAGACTGAAAACAGTTTTAACATTAACACTGTTCAAGTAGAGACAGTGTTTGCTATAGAGGGAGATCCTCACACTAATCATCAACTTTCTGCTGATTCTGCTCCTCTGGTGTCGTCCAAGTGTCCGGGAGCACCGACATTCAAATTCCTGCTACAGTAACTGCAGCTGTAACGAGTTCTCGCTGATGTTGTCACGTGCCCCCTGGGCGAGAGAATAGAGACGCGAGCTTGTGCGTGCGTACGTGAACGCAGCTCAGAGAAGGACATCAGAGGACATTTAGGCTAAAAACATGGTGTAAATGACCTTGTTTTGAGTCAAATTTGAATTCCGCGGCTTCCGGACACTTGGATGACACCACAGCAGCAGTATGGAGCCAATTCATGTTTTTTTTCTGTTGTTTTTTTACATTTGAAGAATCAATCCCCATTTACTTCAATTATATTGGATTTGGCTGCAACACTGTTCAACCCTGAAACTCCAAAAGTGTTTTGTGGACTCCAACACTTCAGCCACCACCTCCATCGGCACAGTGGTGAGTTGATAATGAGGGAATTTTCATTTTTCTGTGAACCATCCCTTTAAACAGAAAGTCTGATTAACAGAGGCTAAAACTCTTGACTTTGAAAAACAGAAATCCTGTAAATACTGTCAATCACACCACCAGATGAAAACCTAAAAACGGAAACGCTGCCGTGCAGGAATCTCCACCTGACTCTTAAAAGGTGAGACGAGGGTCTGCAGCCGCACCCCCGCACAGTCACGTACTACGACCTCCCAGCTCCTCTCACAGGACATGCTTTATATGCTGATAAAAGACTGGGACCGGGGGAGTCAGAGGAGGCCAAGGAAGGGAAACATGAAGACAAAGCTCATGAGATGATAAGAATACCTGAGGTAAGAGAAGAAAAAAAAAGAAGAGAGGAAATATGCTGTTTTCTCTCAGGCCCTGCTGACTGTGATAATGTCTTAAGTGTTTTATGAAATTCCCCCCCGGCGGGAGCAGAGAGGTGGCCAGAGACATCCATCACCTTTTGGCTCAAACGCCACAGGAAGACAGTGTGCTGACACTACAGAGGAGCAGCAGGAGGACGGTAATGACGCCGAGATATCGAGTCGTGGCATCAAAACGCTCTGTGCAGTTTATTTTATTCAGCGGTGTTGTCTTTCAGATTTGCAGGGATTGTAAAACTTTTTTCTCCACAAGTCATGGAGTCACAGCTCCAATGCCTGAAACTTCATCTGGACTCTCGGGCTCGACTGTATTATGAGTGATGACTCTGACTCTCCAGGAAGAGGACGCACATTTCACAAACACAGTGTGGAGCCATGTGAAGTAGTCTCTGCTTCTGTAAACAGAGCGAGCAGGGGGAAGAGGTGCAGAGAGGAAATCCTCTGTTTAAATGCCAAGCCGTGCGTGCCATTCTCTCCTTCTCCTCCTCTTATCTTCTCCTCTTTCTTTTTTTTTGCACCAGATTCTCCACCTTCATCTCTCCCTCAATTGCCTGTTCGTGCGTGCGGGGGCGTGACTGAGTGGGCGTGCACGTGGCAGCTCGGGGGCCTCACATTCTCGTTCCTGCCGCTCGTGCGTATAAGGAAAGATGACACGGGCCACTTTTGTTTTTCGTGCCACCAGAATTCCGCGACGGGGGAGAAGAGGAATGAGCGCAGGATGCATGCTTGGCGTGAAAAGACGGCAGCAGCTGCGGCGAGAGAGAGAGAGAGATGGAAAAACATGGGGAGGAATTAACGGTGACAGGGAAGATGAGACGGACATTGTCCCAGTGACGGCAATAAAAATAATGTCCTTCTGATTGTAAAACGGCTGCGGCTCAGAAGGGGCAGTTGTCCTCCACCCTTGACCTTTAACACCCTCATACCTTGTCTAGAACCGATACCACTAATATTCCACTGTACAAAACCACAGTGCACTATATCTAAAATGTTAAACGATGAAAAACGGTGTTTGGCATAAGGCTCTGGAAAGACGGCTGAAGTGCAAGGCCCAGCAACCGAGCTTCTGAACAGATCTATGCCACCACTGAGGGGGACGGATGTGCCCAAATCCTGGATGGAGTTGGTGGAATTGTGCCGGCCGACGCTTCTGGAGCCAACATCGACCAGAGGGACAGGAAGGACGTGGAAAAAAGAAGAATTCCAGGAATCCACTGCCAGGAATGATGCTAACACAGCTTACCTACGTCATGTCAGCGCTCCTGAGGTTACACCATCAAAGGCTCGGGTCTCAGTCAGATCTCCGTCTGTTTCTCGTCCATTCAAACATTAAAACATCTTTCAGCTTGAGAGAAAGAACTTATTAGGTTCACGTTCGGGTTTTGTGACGCTGTCACTCAAAGCCCTGCGCTCACACTCAAGTCATTGCGGTACCATGTTCGTTTGTTGACACTACACCTGGAATTCTACTGTTTGGGGAATTCTGACAGACTTGTTGAATAAAAAAATCCAAGCACAGAAGGAAACATTTCAAGAGCAGAGGAGAAACCCGAGGGCAGGCGGTTCTCAAGCGCACAGAAGCAGCACGAGGAGAAGAGCTGAGGCGCAGGAAAACGGTCAAAAGTGTTATTCTAGTTAGATCACTTTAAATGAATCATTTATTTAGACTGCATTAAATAAAATACAGGCCCCAACATGCAAACTCATCGCTGTGATCACTGCAAACAACTGTGATTTCAAGTTAAAGCAAATAATCAGCACAGCGCTCTCAGTTTTCTTCTTTGTTGTTGTAGAGGAGATGATATTTATAGATATGGTACAATAAATGTTTATTCATAATGAAAGGACTGGATGAAAAGACGACTCCTGCGTTTTATGACGTTGGACGGGAGACGAAGTTTCCAACATGACAATGACCCCAAACTGCAGAAATCACCAGTTTCCAAAGCAGATAAAAGTGGAAACTGTGACTGGGCCCAGTAAGTTGCCCGACTTAAATTCACTCTAAAGAATAAAGCAAAGGAGAAAACGATGCATTGAATGAAAATCTTGTTATTTATTGAGGACCAGACACTATGAGACTGAACAATGTATTTCGTTGCTGCAAAATGTGAATAACAGTCTGATGAAAAGACTTCACGGTGCTGAGTTAGATTTATGGGAATGTAAAGTCCACGACCGCCTGAATCCTCCTGTTCACACCACCTTGCTGCTGAAGATGCTGTGAGTGTGTGTGTGACTGTGTGTGTGTGTGTGACTGTGTGTGTGTGTGTGTGTGTGTGCGCGTGTAAATGTAAACAGTAGGTCGTTGCTGACAAAGCACTTCTTCAGGAACTTGGGATTGTGTGTGTACCCTGGCCTCTGCTCCCTGCAGATATGCTTCCTTTCAGAGAGACTGTAGAAATAAGCAGTGGAGACCTTGTGTGTGTGTGTGTGTGTGTGTGTGTGTGTGTGTGTGTGTGTGTGTGTGTGTGTGTGTGTGTGTGTGTGTGTGTGTGTGTGTGTGTGTGTGTGTGTGTGTGTGTGTGTGTGTGTGTGTATGAAAATTGATGTCTTCCTCTAGTTCATGAAAAAATTTGGTTCGACTGAATCAGCTTGAAAGCTTTTTCATATGCAAAACACCCACTCCTCTTGTAAATCCCTCACACACGCGCACGCACGCACGCACGCACGCACGCACGCACGCACGCACGCACGCACGCACGCACACACACACACACACACAGACACACACACACACACACCTTTTAGATTCTTCAGCTGCTGTTCAGCATCTGTTCACCTACAAGAGAGGAAGGTATCATCACTGACAGTTCAGACTCAGAGTTTAGGATTTAGCACCGAGCTGTAACTTCACAGTCATTTATATATTCAAGTCGAACATGAATATTAGATTTAAAATAACCGTCTCGAGGTCATTTCTCCCGTGTTTAGGGAACATTTTGCAGAAAGTTAAACCTCCTCCTGTTCTGGGTGTGAATCCTGGTTCAGCCGGGGTTCTAACAGTGTGTGCGTGGGTTTTCTCCAGCTTCCTCCCACAGTCCACAGACACGCAGATTGGGATTACGTTAATTCGAGACTCTACATTGAACGTCAGGGTGTGAATGTGAGTGTGAATGATTTCCCTTCGTCCCTCAAAGGATGAGAGGTGGATGGATAAACCTCCTCCTCTTTCCCTAATGGGGAATGCAAACCAAACCTATTTAGCATAAGTAGACAACCAGTAGAAGAACGCTTCTGCCAAGAATTACACCCAATGTGCCCGTGTTCAAGAAAACTAAATTCCTGGATCTGCCTGATCATCTGGATCTGCTCCAAAATGTGATGGATTCCTCCTTCGCCATAGAGACACCTTTTTGACAAATCGTAACATCACAACATCAGAATAATTAGATCACAGCTATTCAAATAAATATATTTGTAACTTCTCTAAAATAAACAAACGTACACACACTTACACAGACGAGTGGAGAGGAGTTTTCTGTTTCATGTTCTCAACAGCTGATGGTTGAATTTTCTTCTGAATCAGATGAATAAAGATTACATGCGCTCTCTTTCACAAATAAGTGCAATTCTCCAGTTACATGAGGTGGAGGCCTGCAGCTCTGCAGGGGAAACTGCTCTCTGACAGCAGCCGCCTCTTACGAGCCCCCACATCCACACAGGACCAGTGACCAGGCGCTGGAGGCTCACAGAGGAGCTGCAGGGGGCGAGCGGTCAGACGACTGTACTGACACGTTTGATTGTCAGGTCGTCAGCACGATACCGACCCCTGCAGGATTAGAAGAGTTATTACAGTTTGACTTGACGGCCATCAATAAGAACATTTATTTCATATAGTATTAGTAATAGTATTTCATATTCCCTGAAGAGACTTGTTGTCTACGTTCATCTGTGTTGTGTTGTATGTTCGCTGCAGTGATACTGAGCAATTTTATTAAATAATACTTCACTTGAATCTCATCTCATCTCATTAAATCAGTGTGTCACCAGTTATTATAAAACGTTTTATAGCTGTCATATATTTATTATTATTATTATTTATTCATATTTTAAAATGTTCTATTTCCTATTATTCATTACACATATCTAGTTATTTATTTGTCTGTTCTATATTCTACATTAATCTAAATAACTTTATTATCACTTTTTTGTGGACATAAATATCATATCATTTCTATACTGTTCACATTTTTCTTATTATTACCTCATCAGAATAAAAGTATCCCTCGTGAGAGCCAGGGTCCTATATGAATAAATATTTATTGATTGATTGAAAACTACAAGGAACACAACGAGCGTCACCTATCGTGGCCCAGCATCGGATCCGACTGCTGTTGATGCAGTCGATCAGTTAAATGTCCGGTTCCATCTGTGTGTCCCGCTCCGCGCTGAAGCCAGCGCAGCTCGATCAATGGTATCGATGAGCGGATGCTAATAGCTGATGCTAATACGGCCAGTGTGACTAATAGGCCGAGAGGACCATTGATCTGCAGAGTTAGCATCTAATGATAAAACCGCTGATTCGACCGCGGAGTTGGACTAAAAAGTGCCACCCTTGCTCGGTGTGTGTGTGTGCAGAGGGGACGGAATAATAAAGTAACGCTGCATTAATTATTTAGGCCGAAGGACACAAATATTCACAGAGTACGTGGAAGTAAAAAGGTAAAAAAAAATGGACCCTGAGTTCAAAGCTTAAGTCAAACTTGTGTTCACAAATTGACAAATGACACTTAATCAGATCTGTCCTGACCTGACCTCCTCGGCCTCCTCGGCCTCGCTCGGAGCAGCACTGTGGCTGCCGGGGGCACAGTTGGCCCCACAGGAACCGTGTTAGTTTTACCTTGGATCAGGCGGCGTCTTCTCGCCTCAAGCCCACTGCCGAGCCTCAGGTTAAAGGGTCAGAGACAGGACACACACACACACACACACACACACACACACACACACACACACACACACACACACACACACACACACACACACACACGTCTGTCTCAGCTGTAAATCATGACGTTCTGTTCATTTTTTATAGCATCAAAACTTAACTGAAACATTAATAGGGATAGTTCGCCCAAAAACTGAAAATTCCCTCATTATCTTCACACCTCTATGATGAAGCACTGAAACTCGGCAGAGTGGTGAGGAGATAATAAGTGAATTTTCATTTTTTGGGTGAACTATCCCTTTAACACTTGAACATAAATCAGTGTGATAACAACAGACGACAGAAACCATCTTTGGCTAAAAAAATCTGTTTGACTTTATGGTTTCCTGCGTGTCTCATCCCTTAGGGGGCAAAGTTTAAGACCTATACTGCAGCCAGCCACCAGGGGGCGATCCAGATGATTTGGCTTCAGTTTTGGGAGCTGACATATTGTTTATCTTTCTGTAAAAATCTATGGTCAGAGGATGTTGGCTAAGTAGGCATTGTCTTCATACAGCACCGTATACTGTATATAAAGATGGAGACGTCACTTACAGGTTTCTGAGTAACACGCATGCTGTGTGGGTTTGTTCATCAGATTCATTGCCTCAACGTGATCAGAATCCAGCCTATAACACTTATACAGACTTATAAAAACGTATAAAAGTGTGGAAACATTATATTTCCTTTGAGCTATATGCTGATGTTCTCACTAGAATTATGCCATCATCGTTGAAATACAAGATCAAATGTCTCATTTATAAACTGAGAAATCAAGCAAAACTTTGGTTAACGATCATGTAAAATCATTTGACGAGATGAGACTCCACCATGAAAAATGTATTATTTATTCAACCATTTATAGTTTAGAAACCTTTTGTTTTTTTGTGAGTAGCAGAACTGGCGCTGTGCCGCAGAAATTATAGCAATGACGTTAGGTGTGAGCTACACTGTATATCGTCACGGTTACATTACATCTTATTGTCGGGTCTTAAATTCTGTGAAACTCAAATCCCGAGGGAGAATAAAATCATGAACCACGTTATAAACCAGCGAGTCAGTGCGATGCTCGGGCTGCTGCTCGGTGCAGCCGTCAGCTTGGTGGTGGTTGTTCGAGTTGTTGTAGCTGCTGTAGTTGTAGTTGCTGTAGTTGTAGCTGCTGTAGTTGTAGTGGTAGTTGTAGTTGCTGTAGTTGTAGTTGTGGCTGCTGTAGTTGTGGCTGTAGTTGTGGCTGCTGTAGTTGTGGCTGCTGTAGTTGTGGCTGTGGTTGTGGCTGTGGTTGTTGGAGGCAAACTGGTTGAGGTTAACTCTAAAAAACACAGAAGCTTTACATGTGACAATCAACATCTTTTAATGTTTAAGGGCTTGTAATTTGATTGATTACGTGTATTGGATAACAAACATCATATTAACATTAATGCTAGAAACTTAAAGGCTCCAACAGCGGAGACAGAGATTTAAATATATACATTAAACGCAGTGTAATGTAAGCGAGATAATTAAAATGAGACTTTAAAAAGATAGACGTCTTTATACTTATCCGATAACATTGAAAAAGAAAATGATTTAATTTTCTTCCCTACCTAACATCGGATAAAATAAACTTTATTTAACGTTTATCTTAATCATTTACTAGATCATTTTACTTTTCAGCGCTTTCATTTTCCTTGTTTCTTGCATATGATTTATCATTTATCCAATTTTTCCACATTTCTAATTCTCCACATCCTTGAAATTTGAAACGCAGTGAGTAAATTAAAGTGTCGATTGGGGAAAGTGAGGAATCGATTAGAAATAATAAAAGGATTGAACTAAGTTGAAAAATAAAAGGAGAGAGTGAAAGACAAACAGTGGCGTAAATCAGAAATATAAAGTTTTCTATCTCTTGTCACACTTTAAAGTTATAAAGTTCTACTTTTGTCCACTTTGGGGCACCATAACGCTAAAAAAACCATTATAAGATTTTAAATTGAATTATAGATGGTTGGGAATCTCCAAATTTCCAGGATTGATGATGGTCACCGTGACAACTTGTGCTCATGGGTTGTTTTTAAAACGAGCACGTTGTTGCAAACTGAGTCAAATGAGAGGTCGAGGTCTGAACTCACCTTTGACAGCCACGTCGAAGGTAACGTTCACGGTCCCCATGTTGTTTCTGATGAAACACACGTACTGGCCTTCATGCCTCACGGTGAGGGAGTCAATGATGAGAGTGGCGCCGGTGAGGGGGGGGGCAGGGAGCCCGGGCACAGGGAGCCGCCAGGTGAACGAGGGGGGGGGGTTTCCCTCAGCCGAACAGTTCAGCTGGAAACCGTCTCCTTCTGTGACCACGATGGGGTCCGGATGTGATGACCCCTCCACATGAGGTTTATCTGTGGGTTCATAGGATATGAATAATATAGGAAAATAAGAGCATCAATACAGAAAGTAAAGAAGGAGGAGGGATGTTGCTGTACAGGCATGTGAGTCATCTCATCCTGTACGACTCTCAGTAAGAGAATAACTAAGTGTTGAGTTATCCCTTTGATATCTTAGTTTAAACAGTAAAAGAAAACAACAGAATGAACAAATATTAATGGGTCTGTCGGTTTTGAAACTTCATACAACGCCTTAAGGTTAAGATTTGAATTTATTTGCCATGTGGTTGTTGGGGTTTCCAGTAGATTTTATACAGTACATGTAACCCTCTTTTTGAAGAGATTTTAATCTGCCCCATCAGAGCAGTAACTGATTCTATAAGAAAGCTCCTGCTGCATCACAGTTAGAGATATAAGATTTATAACTGTACACAACTGAAAAAATACAACACAAAATGAAATACACACGTCAGTAAATCGATGTACCTGTTGAATAATTGTAAACTTTATCCGTCCAACTGGTTTTACTTAATTCCTTAATTGGTACGATCGTGAAAAATATACAAAATGACATAAATGTGTTTAAAAATGTTGGTGCTGTAGAAACACTGTTGTCAGACTCACAGTGGACGGTGGCGGTGATGTTTTGTGACACCACCACTGGAGGGTGCTGTGGCCCGTCACGTCCCAGCTCCAGCTTGGCTTCACACCAGTACTGAGCTCCGTCGTCTTCTCTGCTGACGGTGATGCTCAGCGTGAAAACCTCGTTCACTGGTTCTTTCTGTGGTTTACTGGTGGAATTCAGTCGAGCCAGTGTGGTCTGACCTCTGTGGAAGGTCACCACGAGGTTTTCAACCGGAGCAACATCCTGCACGTGGCACAGCAGAGTGTACTGACGAGCCTCCAGCATCGGGCCTGAGTGATCCTTGAGGCTGATGGAGACATTGTCTGGAGGTTCTGTGGACAGAGACACACACATGCACAGAATAAGACAACATTACATATCTTAAACTGCCGAGACAAACACCAAAGATGTTGTTTTTTTAAAAATCATTTTGAATATTGACTAGATTCCCCCACCAAGGCCCAATAGCTCTTCATGTTCATTTGGACCAAAGACTGAGTGTAAAGATGGACACAGCTCCCGAAAAAGTGAAGCCAAAGCAGTTTGATCGCCCCCTGGTGGCTGACTGCAGGACGGGGTTATAAATCCTGCCTCCTCCGTGTTAGTTAACCGAACATGGACCAAACTAAAAAAGTCAAATAAATTGTTCTCAAAGATGAATTGTGTCGTTTTAGATAGTTCTGATCAAACTGGTGTTCAACCTGTTGATTGTTCCAGTAACTTTGGTTTTTAATTATTGATTGGATGATGTAAAATGGGGTGAAATGTCTTGATTGACTCGTGGGACCTCGACACCGTGGCTCCATCCCCCGATTGCTACTGCGCAGCCTCGGCCTCGAGAAGATGGCAGTATTCGTATGCGAGATATTTAAGCTTCATTTGAGGATCGGGGAGGATGTGGAGATGTGTCGTCCATCTTTATAAACAGGCTACGGTCTGGACATAGTTCTAAAACTTCGGAAGATGCTGATTGGTTGATTCCCTACCGAAGCCACATCGTCACAGCTGCTCATTGGTGGTGGCTGCAGGTTTCAAGCCCACCACATTTAAACCTGCTAAATCCAGATGTTATGGATCACTCATTGATATCAGTCCCCTAAATATGCCTGATTGTTTTCATCAAGATCCACGAATTACTCCCTGACAAAAAAAACAATCCTATCTCACAAAGTTAGAGAAAGTGGATGTGCCTCTTTCACCTTCTTACACCAAGTCTGGTGAAAATCCCTTCAGTAGTTTTTGCCCAATCCTGCAACGACCAACGAAAACAGAACCACCTTGGCCGAGGTAATTAAATAAGTCATCAGTTTGTTAACCTGCGGGTGAACTTACTGTAAGCAGTAACACACAGGGTGCTGCAGCACTGCTTCTTATCATATTTATAATGACATATAGGCTTTGTGCGCCACTCAGTCAATCTGTCAACCGTCCACGTGATCGTGGTTCCGTTTGTTGCGTGAACTCCGACAGATCTTTCCAGACTGAGTAAGTCGGTGCAGTTCTGACAGACGGAGCACGTGGCGGACGTCGAGTCGCCGTGTTTCACCCACAGTCTGGACGGAGTGAACACAGGTTTGTCTGCACACTCGAAATCTGTGAATACAAAAAAACATTAAATATGTGATTTTTAAACAGTTTAATGAAAAATGAAAAAATCTGATGCAATATTAAAACATGAAAAACTGCAATTTCACTGGTACTAATAACAAACCCACTCCCTTTAGACCTTGTCCAGATTTACAAGAACAAAATGAGTCTTTAAATACGAATGAATCAGAAAAACAACAGGAAAATCTCAGCATTTAAGTAAATCTCCAACTGCAAAGTGTAATTATTGTGTAATAATAATGTAATTTATAGCCTGATGCCAATAAAACCCCTTTTTAAGTTGAATTACAGATGGAGAACTCTTCACTCACCACAACAGGAGACATGGACGGAGCAAAGAAGACTCGTCAAAGAAACTACCAGAGGAATGAAAAACATGGTGCCTCGATTATTCTCCCTGGACAAACTCATCGAACATAAAACCGAAATGTGGCAAGAGGGTGAAACGCTCTGTACCACTTCTCTCGCTCAGTTGGGATGTTGTGTAGCACTGGAACAATGTTGGCAGCGCCGCCTGTTTTTATTACCACACATCCTCTCCAAGTCGTACCACAGGCTTCAAAGTTGGGACATCGTGAAAGCGAAAGTGAGACATTGTGTAGATACAGATCATGGAGCCGTTTGGAGGAGCCCACTCCCAGTTCATCTGAAATGTGCTACACAAATAAACTTTGTACATTTTTAATAGATTGTTTGTTTAGTTTCGATAAATTCCAATAGTAGCTTCTCAGTTTAGTTGTGAAATTCTGTATTTTTTTCATTTTATTCATTAATATAACAGTTTTAAAATGACTGTATTTTTTTTTCTAGTAATCTGCTCAATAAATAACATAAAATAGATGAATATAAGTAGAAACATTAAATGAGACAAATGATAATTAATTCTAATCTGTTTCTATAAATGGTGCAATTCAATGTTTCAGGCTAAACAGAGAAAGCAAAAAACAATATTTGATAGTAACTAACCCGATGATTATTTGTTTAAACGTCTGACCGATCATTTAAAGGTCAAAGATATTTATGTTTCAGTCAAAGACGTTTGAGGGAATAAACAGACTGAAGGAGCTCAAATCAGAGAACGTCAGTATTCTTCTTTAAGAACGACTCAAAAGTAATAATTACTGATGAGAATAGTTGTTGTTTGCTGGTTTGACAGGAGATTAATGGACTAATTACTGCAACGACAGTAGTAAAACCCTAAATAGAAAGTAACTCACACGAAATCTGGGGATTATCCAGAATCACTTGTTAGATCTTTGAACGTTTTAAGAACAAACCTCCTACACTATTGAAAATGTGGGTGTTTGAATTAGAGAAATGTTTCCTTGAGCTTGTATTAAATGGTGAATCTTGTGTAAGTTATGTGTTATTACTCAGGTAAGCTGTCTGTACATGGAGCAGTTTGCACCGCCCTTCCTCTCCTGCCCCTCTGGGCCATGAGCATCACAATCCCTCCACACACACACACACACACACACACACACACACAAGATTAAGATTCGAGATATTCCTGTGCTCATTAGGAGGAAACATCCAAGCACATACCTCAACTTCCCGGCGATCTCAATCACTCGGTTTCCTGACTCGGCTGCCATGGTGACGAAGTTAAAAATCACCACTCTGCTCTCGTGTTTTCCTCACCAGTGCTTAGAACCAGCTGCAATATACTGATAACCTGTTCAAACATATCCTTGTGTCAAGTTTACAGCAAAGGAAGACAGGAGTTTATATAAGAGCAGAAATCTGAACAGGTGTCATGTCCGCAGAGCGTTTAGGGAAATGTTGGATACAGACATGTGACTGATTACAAGACCATATGAACTATTACACTATGTTCAATCTGCAGATATCAGCAGCCAAACTTCCTCAGCGGGATGTTACATCTACATGTCAAGTACTGTACATGAATATAAATCTGAGGTATTTGTACTCATCAAAAAAAAAACCTTTTTCAAGATTTATATAATTTGAGATTATTCAATAATCTAAAGCATTTTAAGATGCAGTCCAACACAAAGACGCTCCACCTCAGTCAGCTACAAGATTAAATTGCTATTTTCACATTGTTGCATTAGTAGATATAATACAAAATATTATTGTAGGACACATTTTTCTGCAGAACCTTCACTTTAAATATATAAAAAATGTTCATACTTTTACTTTCCTTTTTAACACTGTGCAGCACTGTTTACATTGGTGGGTCCCTGTTTTGTCTAGTTCTTGTGCTGCTGCAAGACAGCCAAGATACACATTGCCACTGCAAGATAAACTTTGACTGAAGATTAACTGAATAATGGCTGAATGAAGGCAGGAAAAAAAAGACTATCAGCTTGAAAACAATGGAAGTTTCCAGATATGGCAAAAGCAGCTTTGCAAAGAGGTGAAGGAACGTACTCAACATGTTGAAGGCCTCAGTGGGTTTTGTTGAGAAACAGTAAATATAAATCTTACTCCACAGTCTCCCTTTTGCCCGACTTGTGAATAAAGTGGAGCAGCTATTTACAGCAAGCAGTCAGTGTCTGAAAGAAACTACGACGAATCAAACAAAAACCAAAAGGAGAGATGATGACAGTTCAGGGATGTTGTGCAGGAAGTTGGGAATCAGTGACACTTTTCTGGTCTGGCACTAGTTTTTTCTCCGGGTGAACGAGCAGCGTGATACGTCAGTGGAGCAATATGATCACTGTGGTTTGTCACCGAAATGTAGAACTTAAAAAAAAAAATAGCCAAGAATGTCACGTGAGGCATTTTTATTTAAATTGTAACGTTAGATTACAACAAAAAAAAGTTGAACACAAAAAAAAAAAAAAATTTCATTTTAGGACAAACCCTGAAAAAACACAAAGAAATCCCTGTTTCTGTAAAACCAGAATTGTCATGAAAGCATCAGAGCAGAGTCTGAACGTCGCTAAACTAAATTAGAATTATTATACATCTGACTGGGTGCTCCAGGTGAAGCCAGGTGGACAAACACCTTCACGGTATGCAGTAGTTCCAGTGGCGTTCGTTGGGTAAGAGCCGACTGAGCCGCAGGCAGCAGCTGATGGTCGGCTCGTAAAACACAGAGCCCGGTTCCTCGAGCTCCTCGTCCGTCTGGCGTCTCGTCTGGTTCCCCGGGCGACTGAACAGGGAAGGTTTGGGACTTTTAACCAGAGTTTTCTTCACCACAGCGCCAATGTCCAGGAGTGCCTTCAGAAGAGAGAGAGCGAGAGGGAAATACATTGGCATTAAAAATTGATTTAAAGCTGATTCTTTTTGTAACGAGTGAAAAATAATGGAACGTGTAAATATGGATTATTTAAAGAACTTTAATCAAAACTTCCTGATTGTTACTTAAGCTATGACTATGAGGAACAAAGCAGGTGAGTCTCTAAACAGTCTACAGATCCAGCGACAACACACGCTCTCTCTCTTTACCTGCACGAGGTCCAACACGGCCATTGGCTGCAGCACATTGGTGTAATGCTCCACCAGCGCCTGCTGCGTGACGCCGGGTCGGGACATGATCTGGTAGAGAAGGGACTCCAGCATGCCCTTACACACCAGGCGGTTCAGCTTACCGTCCACCAAGCGCCATGGCCGGCTGATGAAACTCACATTCTCACTGCGGGTTTGATGGAAACAGAGAGAAGGAAGGAGGCGGTGGTTATGCACAGGTGAAAGGTGAAAGCATTGGTCAACCGTGGTGAGATAATTACTGTACTTACTCAACATCAGATAATCCTGATGCTTCTTCAACATTTTCATCGTCTATGCTACATTTGCTGCTTCTCAACTCTCTCTTTTCTTCGTGTTGCACTTCAGTTTCCATCTTCTCCTGTCCGGTCTTCTCCCCCCCTTCCTCTTCATGCTGGGTCTGCTCCCCTGGCTCCGCTTCTTCCAAATTCAATTGTTTTTCTCCACTTCCCTCATCTGACCTCATCCGTTTTTCCATCTGTGCTTCCTCGTTCGGCGTCTCTCTTGTCGCGTCACTTCCCCCTCCGTCCCCTCCGTCCGCTCCGTCCGCTCCATCCGCTCCATCTTTGCTCTCTTGTTTGTCCAAAGCAGCTTTTTTGGCTGGCGGCTCCTCTGTCTCCTGTTTGCTTTCACGCCTGAATCTCTTGCGCATTAAGGGATTGTTAAAGAACTTGAGTCTGTCTGGCGTGACGCGGGACTGGGACCATTGCTTGGAGTTTACGGTCAGCAGCCACGGCTCCGCGTGCTTCAGGAGCACGTACCGAACGCCCTGAGCCCCGACTTTCAACAACTGCCCTTCTTCATGCAAGTCCTGGAGAACAAAAGAAGGGAAAACATCAGATCAGCAACTATCCAGAGAAATAAGAAACTAGGAAACTGACTGTTCACCCCCCCCCAATCAATCAAATCACTGTTCAATGTGAATTAACGTGCGTTTCAATCCACGAGTGTTATGCACACAACAGGAGTTAGGACCAACATGACAAACAACAACATCTCCAATCAGGTGTCACAGGGATGATTCGGTGCTCCAGTCAAACGTCAATTTAAAGTAGTGATATTAATTAGTTTTCCTTAATTGATTAATTATTATTACAGTTTGCTAATCGCTCCGCTAATTTTTGTGTTCATCAGTTTTTCTTTTAGTCAAGTTTTCATTGCACTCCTTTGGAATTAGCTTTTATCAATTGTGCAACTTTTCGACCTTTTTATGATATTTCACGTGGATTTTTCTTCCCATTTTCCCAGTTCAGGTTTTTATGCAAATAAAAAGCTTTACAGATGAAGGAAAAACAACGAGGGGTCGCAGATCTTACTGAGTCTCTTTTGAACATCTCTGCTTGTGTTTACCTGGAGGTACTGCTGCAGGCTCCTGGTGCGTCCGGACTGAGGCTTCACCTGGTGAGTGTGAGCCTGGTACAGGTCATGCACGTCCAAGCCTTTCTCACCAGCTTCCTCCAAGCTCCTCCTGAGATCAGCACATGCTTCCATGTCCTGAGGAGTGTATCCTCCTTGCTCGATCAAACTCCTGTCACACTCCTCCACGCTGTGTGACAGCGAGGAGGAGGAGGAGGAGGAGGAGGGGGAGGGGCAGAAGGAGACGGTGGAGGTGAGGATGGAGGGAACCAGGGATGGACCACATTTAAGTATGTCCAGCGGAGGAGAGTCTTTAAATGAAGAGAAAAGGAAGTAGAATTAGTTTTTGCAGATTCTATTTGTGTGTATATCTACAGAGTGTGTTGATACTTACCCTCCAGGCCGAATATGTGATGAGCAGGTTTGTCGCGCAGCTGCAGCCTCATAATACACGACTCCACCACGATGTTATCATTGGTGTTGAGGTTACGCACTTTGACTGAAAAAAGAAAAGGTAGTTTTACTCATCTGAACAGGACTGCAACACACGGTAGATGGTAATCCAAAGTAAATACATTTACAATGATGTAAACATGAAAAAAACAATCATCTGCTACGTCCAAGCAGCACAAATTTTGTTTTGATTATTTAGGCAAAAACCTGCATCTATCTGAATTAAAAGTAAACAGTCCAGACTCTACCTATGCCCGGGCAGCAGAACCCTCGCATCATCAGGTATTTGGTGTGTGACGCCTGATGTGCCTTCACCTCCAGCTTCTTTCTCCCCTCGCACTCCTCACCGTCATCATCATCATTGTCGTCCTCTTCCTCCAAAGCTGCCATGCTGCGAAAACAGTTCACCTCAAGTCAGTATTTAAAAGAAATAATAATAGATTGTGGCTACAGCTAATAATTGTTATTAGATTTAAGTATGACCATTATTTTCTTAATTCATCTATTAAAGAATATAGAGAAAACATATTCGCAGTCACAGAGGAGATTTACATCTGAGAAGCTGTAACATGGATTTCTTCCATTTTTGCTCAACAAATGACTTCATCACTCAACTGACTGATAATCGCTCCAGCTCTATTGTACAGTATATATAATAATATATAGTGGCATATACAGTAATGTGTGAGGATGGTCAAACATCCCTCAACACTTCCATATCTCACCTCTTGACAACTTCGTTGTCCACCAGGGTGCTGTCCACCACCACCATCTGTCTCGGTATGGACAGGTACACGTTCAGCAGACCCAGGGATATGAGGCTGAGGGACACCACACAGGCTCCACCCGGGGAGTCCAGAGAGAACGGCAGCATGTCCGACACATCTGGAGGATCCGCTGAAACTCCAGGTGCTGCATCCGAGGCTGTGACCTCTTCTGACGGCTTTTCTTCGGGCAGCTGATCGTCTGTCTGCTCTCTGCTGGACGGATCTTCACCAGAACCAGCTGTAAGGTTATCGACTGGGTTTTTCTCCTCCTCCGTTTTGTCCACCTCCATCAACTTCTCTTCTCCTTCCTCTTGCTTCTGTTCGTTCTCGCCTTCTTTTGTCGACTCAGTGTTTGCCTCCTTTGGTTGTTCCTCTGGTTCACTCACTGTTGTGCTCTCAGCGTTTACTTCACTTTGTTTCTCTTTTCTTTTTGACAGTTTTTGTTGCTCCAACACTTGCTCCCCGTTCTCCAACCTGTTTACAGGTTCGTGGTAAAACAAAGTAACCGGTCTGTCGTCTCCTGTGCCGTTGTTTATTAGACTTCTCATGAAGCGGAAGGAATCGGTGCACAGCGAGTAAGGTAAACGCCACGAAAAACATCTGTATGGGAAAGAGATCGCGTGTTAGATGTTCCGTGATTAAATTCCATGATTAGATGATTAAACAGACCTGCAAGTAAAGTAAAGACTTGGTGCAAAATATCAAATGGAAACATGCATCTTAAACAATGCAAATGCTCCTTAATAATAAACAATAGAGCAGCAGACCTCAGCAGTAGACGTTATCTGAGTATTGACAGTATCTTTGCTCAGATGGTCGTGTACCTGTAGTAGGACTGGGACAGCTGGTAGGACATGGGCAGGATGGGCAGCGCTCGGTTCTTCTTCGGCCCAAACGGCTGATTGACACGACGCCGGTTGACCAGCCCACTCTTCCTGCACTGTATGAACACTTGGCACAGCAGCTCCTGGTTGTACTTACTGTACATGTGGAAGGTCTGAGGGGGACAGAACAATCAGAAGTCTGTGTGGGTTTCGTGTTTGTGAGTGAGGAGACGAAAGGGGGGAGAAGTGTGGTTTGATTTTTGATTTATTTCTATTTCATGGTGTTTCTACAGTAAACTTCTGCCATAGGCTTCATTGAAATGAGCCTTAAACTGAGACTCTGAGAGGTGGAGGAACATTTAACATTACCTGAAAGGATCTGGACGACTTCATCTGACCGTTGGTCATGGCCAGAGTGCTCTGGATCAGGTTGTGCAACACTATGGTGTGAATGTCATCTGTGCTGCAATGGACACACACAAACACACAATTAACTGCCACCATAAAAAAAAAAAATACATTTAACGCAATGGAAATGAAACATGAATCATTACCATTTGAGAGTATCTTTGCCCAACACTTGCTTAGCACTGTCTATAGCGGAAACCTTGAACCTGTAACACACACACACATACAGAACATAAATATTTCCCACGCTTCTCTCAGCTACTTGTCTTGAACCAGCACATCAAACTCCTCCTCCTCCTCTTCTTCTTCTTCTTCTTACCGTGAGAAGAGCTCCTGCTTGGTGTCCGGCGTGTTGATGTCACACGGGCTCATGAAGGAGCTGAACTTCTGCCGGAGGAGCCGGGTGTACTCCAAGAAAGCTGCAGTACAATCCTAAAACAACACAGGCAGAAATATTACACGGTGACTTCAAAAAGGTCAAACTTCACAGACACATCTGTATCTGTGTTTGTTTGTCGATATATTTTATTTTATAGAATAAACAAGGCTTGATGTTGAACTGTAAAAAATATGAAGCCTCAATTACATTTCTTTGTTTTAAAGGTTTGATAACAACATCTTACCAAATTCTTTTAATACATATATGAGCCAATTTATCTGTATCCACAATTTGTAACTACAAAATATTGGTATCGGCCCCAAAATCGGTCAGACTCTGACATAAACAAACAGGGAACTCACCTCTAGTCTATTAGGATCAGCAGGTTTCTTCTCCTCCAGCTGCTTCATCAGAGCTTTGTCCTGGTAAATCTCAGCCAGACAGATCCTGCAACGCACAGGTTTGTGTGAGTGGAACCTCTGGACTGTACGTGTTTTTTTAATTGTGCATCTGTAATCTGTGCCAACCTGTAGTTCAGGAGCGTCTGAGGATTCTTGAGGATGTACCGCGTACGACGTCCGACAGCGACGGATGTTTTATCCATCGATATCTCAAACTCTGAGTGGAGCAGGTCTCTGACGCCACAGTACGGAACAAACGGCCTCTTCAACTGCAACACATCAACAATTTAATGTATGCTTCCTTAAATAAAGGGTAAACGCATGATTGTCAATGGCCTTCATTTAAAATCAGGTTAAGCAGTTAAACAACAGAATACATCTGAATATGAAAAATAAGAGAAGATCAATTTCTTGTCATTAATTATCAATTTGGGAAGTATCATGGGTAAAAAATACAAATTGGTTGGACGGACAGAAAGATGGACAAATGCACAGATGGATGGAAATGCTGATCATTTTATTCTACGGAGATTAAAAAAAAACACAATAAACCATATGAAATAAAATCACACTAATCCAAGGATCCATTTAAAATGTACTTGTCTGTGTTTTGGGCGACACTACTTCATGTATTTGTGTGCGTGTGCGTGTGTGTGTGTGTGTGTACCTTGCTGTTGAGCAGGTGTGAGGCCACACTGCAGAGCATCATCAGAGAGTCTTCCTGTACAGACCAGTAGACTCGTTGCCTTGTCATCATTTTCAAAGCCCGGTGGTCGGCCTCGTCGTGGGCAGGCGTGCGTTTCTTTGGCTCTGTATAAAAAAGAAAAAGAAACCACAATCTGTCAGCTTTCCATCTTTTTATCCACCTGAAACATGCTTGTATTTGTGTGTTTAGCTGTTCTGCACCTTTCTTCTTCTTGCGCGGGACTTTGACAACCTCCTTTTTGCTTCTCTTCCTCTTCTGTCTCTTTCCCCCGACCACCTGCTGGTTTCTGGTCACAGGTTCGATCCCCAGCTGGAAGAACAAGAGCGAGAAACATCGTTTGAAGTCCTTAAACTTTGTTAAATGTTAAACGAGCTGCATTTATATAGCTGCTTAACTTAAAAACTCAAGGTGCTTTCCACTACAAGTCACATTCTGCCATTTATGCACACATAGAATCCAGCGCTTCTATATGCCCCACTTCTCTATAACACATCATTCACACTCTGACAAGACGTCAGGGAGTTTTGCCCAAGGGCACTTCTGCAGGCTGACTAGAGGAACCAGGGATCGAACCACCGACCTTTGGGTTAGTGGGCGACCTGCTCTAGCTACCTACTCATCCACAGGGATCAATGAACAGCTAACTAAGACTGAATGTAACATTTTGAAAATGTAATATTCTGTGGAAAACATTTGACTGAACAAATTAACTTTCATGAAGAGAGGATTAGAAGCTGTATTAGGCTGCATTTGTTTGAGCTAGTTCCTAATAAACTGCCAGATGAGTGCATGTAAAGATAATAAAAAATATACCTCAACATTTTCTGCCACCAGTGGAAGCTTGGTTGTCAAATAACGAAGTTTGGTCGATCCTCCTGTTACACACAGATGCATAGAAACTATGTTACTGATGAGTAGATACATATTATTATATTCACAAACATTCCTCCGTGTTATAAGGATTGTAAACAGTCATTTTACTTAAAAGCAACTCACCAGCTTTGAAAGCAAACCTGAGAGCATTTTTACTCAGCAAGCTCTTCAGTCTGATTTTGTTCTCCCTCGCTTCGAAAACAGCCGGGTTCTGAAAAACAAAATAGCAAATAAACAAAGATGCATGAGCTCAACATACCAATTGCAAATATTCGGCTCTTGTTGAGTTGACGTACCGCTTTGACAGAGAGGAGGTGATTGGTCCACAGCCAGTTGCGTTTAAGATGAGCAAAGAATTCAGAATCCAGACCTGCGGCTCCTTTACCGTCTCCTGGTATCGACCCGTCATCGTACACCTCATGGCTGCCCCTGTGGGTGTGTGTGTGTGAGTGAGGACACATGAGGTAAACACGATTTTCAAAGTAACACACTTACAAAAACAAAACATAAAATAAAAGCTTAAAGAGCAGGTTCTTCATTATTTCAGAAGCAATGTTTTCACTTTCTTTACATCTGATTCTATTTAACTTTATTCTTTAGGAGAAGAACTGGTCATTTATACTAGAGCTGAAATGATTAGCTGATTAAATAATTAGCAAGTCGGACACTGAATTAATCATTTAACTTGAACAAATACTTATTATTTTACACTGAAACTTACTTCAGAAGGTATGCGATTCCAACAAACACTGTGCGTTCTCGCACAAAAGACGGAGCAGAGTCATCCTCTGTGACGCTCTTCTTGCTGCGGACCACACCTAGAATAAATTCAGACACAAACACGTCTTCAGAATAAGAAATTATATTTTTCCATACAATCACCAGTTTTATGATTGATTCTGGTTTTATATATACATGTGTATGTGTGATCATGTACCCAGCGGTGTATTGAGGCAGACACACATCAGGTCAAACCAATAGTTTTCCACGTCCTCAAAGGTGTTGAATGTGTACTTGCGCTTCTCAAACGGTTTGTCAGGTGACTCCGCGATGAGCCAGTAGTGAGGCTCAGCGCTGGTGGTGTCCACAATGGTGGCGTTTCGTTTCAGGTACAAAAACACCTGAATCGGTGCAGGTACGAAGACAAGAGGACACGAGAAGAGAAGTTAATCAGGTTTGATTTCATTTGACGAAAACAAACAACTTGTATGTTCCTTGATGTGACATTCATGCTTTATTTAAAACACATGATATGAATATTTTTTAACTAAATAGACATATATTGATATCTCCGGTTCTGTTTGTAGAAGACATAAACTTCAATTTGAAAGTTTTTATTTCTATTCCTGTCGACTTCTTACTCTCACGTAATTTTTCTTACATCATGTTATTTTGATTTTTTTTACAGCAAAGCATTATAATTTAGCTTTTACATGGATCTGTTGAAATGTATTTGAAACCTTAATCTTCATTTGCTGAACTACTTTTATGATAAAGGGGCAAAAACACATTCAATTATTTAACATCAAACATCAACAGAAAATTCAAGGATTTGCCTTCACTCATTTCTCTTGTTTCAAAAGTTACACAATGATATTTGTCCATTTGATGTCAAACCATATATAACAGCCAAATGCATTTCTGCGTTTTATGAGAGGATCAGAGAGTCAGGTGATGACCAATTATTCTTAATTATTCCTGTTTGTGTTTTCATCTGACACACGTGATTTCATGTGGCTACGTTGTACCTGGTCTTTCTCCATGAACTTCTCAATAGGACCCAGCTGCAGCAGACCCATGTAGACCAGCTTCTGCAGATTCTCGTGGAATGAGAACAGGTATTTCCTGTTGTAAAGAATCCACAAACGCTCAGTTTTAGAATTAAAGTTGTGATGTGTTCTAGAGAGAGAAAAGCAGAAGGAAAGTCACCGTCTGTAAAGCAGCTGTCTTCTCATTTTGGCCGGCAAGTCTCGAACAAGTAGGTGTTGCTTCACAGGGTCGTTGAGATATTCCTCCAGTCCGTCCACCTTTGGACACAAATCAGCAAATGTGTTTTTATGTGCTGCATTTGAAGTTGTACTAAAAAGACTGTATACATTCAGTCTTTTATCATATCCACATACCAAAAACTACATCCTCCCTCTAATAAAGTTGAATCAGTTACTAAAATCAATGCTAACAATCTTTATTTTCTGTTTATCATTATTTTCACATTACTTACAGACACAAGGACAGAAATAATAAAGTGTGCTCACGTTGTAGTTGATCTGGATGACCTGAATGAAGACGGAGAGAGGCAGACAGAGGAGCAGGTCGCCCACGACCGCCCAGCCACTGCTGAACTCCTTGTGCACACGCGCAGGAGGAATGAACCTCTTCCACGTGTCTTCATCAGCATACACTATCAGAGACGGACGGAAATCAAGGTGTTTTGATGGGAAACTACAGCAACAAGCTCATTTGGAAACCCAGATTCGGGAAACCCACCTTTCATGTCAGACTGAGAGTCACCGGGTTTTGATTCACTCTTCTGTTCCTCTTCTTCATCACCTGACGTCAAATCCAATTTGGACACGGCAGAATCTGCGGTGTCAGACGACTGCGTGGTTTCGTCTACGATTGTGCTGTTTTGTGTGTCTTTCAGATCCTGTTTGTCACGGTTGTCTGGGTGTTTGGCGTCAGCATCAGAGATGTGCACGTTTGCTGATGTTTCACCGGTTGGTTGGGAGTCAGCGGAGTTGTGTTTGAGCGGGTGCCCATAGATCAAGTACCAGAGGAAGTTGTGGACAACACGCAGGCGATGCATCTTAGGCTGGAAGCCGAGGCTCTTACCGAGTCCTCGGACTATATAAACAGGGACAGAGGACAAAGAACAAAACAATGAGCGGGGGAAAAATATTTAGAAGAAAGAAAAATCTAATTCAGCCAATGAAGTTGTAACACTCCAAAAGTCTCTCTTTGAATCTGGACAATTGAAAAAATAAACAAACTACAACACAATCAACTCCCGCTGCCTTGTGCTTCGGGCAATACAATCAAACACAACCTGTCGTGGGCTTGAAGTTCTTTTCCTCTTTCTTCTCTTTAGCTCTGTCCTTTTGTCCTTTAGAAGGGCTTCCCGCCGAATCCGACTGGCTTTCTTGTTCTCTGGCTTTCCCATCCTGCTGACTGAGAGACGGCAGAGGAAGACAACAAACAGTTGAACAGAGACTGAATCAAGAAACAAGATTAAAAAAAAAGACATGTCCCTGTTCCAGACTACAGACTCATTCTAAGTCAGGGTTGAGTACGCAGGACATTTACACAGAAGAAAATGACAAAATGAGGTGCAGCCGCAGGAATGAGATACTGATATGGGGCGGCAACACCAAACTAAACTGGCTAGTACTCAGAGATTCTGTATTTCTCACAGACTGGCTCTTGTAGTAGTCAGCGTTTGCTCACCGCATGGCTGAGTAACAGCTGGAGATTTTGAAGCGGACCTGATCGATGACTCTTTGCACTACGTCATCATTGGGCTGAATGGACGGATGGGCGACCATCTGAACCTGCACACAGAGAGAGAGAGAGGAGACAAGCGGTGGGGATAGAAGTTAACGTTTCTGTTTCTCCTCTTCTAATCTGAACATTTGCGTAATAGTTTTTTGTCAATTTATTTAACCTTAAAAAGTGGATGCAATTAAAGAAAAAATACGGGTATGTAAATGCTGTTTGCTCGGACCTTCTTGGTGATGCCGTCCTGTATGACAGTGGTCGTGTAAAACTTGAGCGAGCCTTCTCTCGACAGAGTTTGAACGAGACGTAAAATGGTCTTTTTGCAACACTTTGAGCTGACTCCTTCCAGCTTCTCCTCATCGTGGATCATCTTCTGTAGTCTGGGGGAGAAAAGGAAGCGCGTTGACATTTCTGTCTCCACTCTGACTCTGTGATAAAATGATTTGGAATGAAGTGAAGGAACATTAGAGACAAACTGACGGGTAAAGACCCTCGATGATTTTGAAGCTGCGGACCGCCTCCACGATCTGGTTCTTCCTCTTCAACAGGCGATACGTCTCATGAGACCTCTTCTTAATTTTGGATTTTTGTCGACTGGGGGCCTGAAGGAGATGGATCGAGCCGTTACCTTCATCTACCCATCGCAAACAGTTTAGCGCCAACAATTTAAAGAAAAACAATTTGCCATAGCATTTATTTTTGAAATAAAATGGCAATGTATCATTTGGAAACTAATACTTCAACGATTGTTATTATTTCACTTACACAAACTACCCCGGTTCACAGAATGAGGATTAACTTGATTATTGAAACTGGAACAGGTAATTGTAACAGAACGTTAGCATGAATTAGTTGAACCACGTTTTAAGAACAGGGCTCTGATCTAGCTGAAAAAATACACACACACACACACCAACCAGTGGAACCATCAAACTGACCTCCTGTGGACAAACGTCTTTAACAACCACAATGTTGTTGTCTTCTGGTTTGTTGGATGATGCCTCAGTCTGAGCCACGGGGGGGACACACGTTACGTTGGACTGGTCTTCCTCCTCCGTTGCAGCTTGTTCTGATGCAAAAGACGATATGAAAAAATGAACAGAGAAGGGGGAACACACATTAATACTGTGTACAAGAGATAGTCAGAATTTGCCCAAGATCTACAAACTATGGACGCCACCAAAACATTTCTCTTCAAAAACACCCTAGTTTCAAAGTATGGCAGAAGAAGCGTTAAATGAACATTTACATGTTTAAAACCTACATAAACATATTTAAGATCTAGTACTTAATATTTTCACATATTTATAACTTTTTGAAAACGTTTTAAGACCCCTGCGGAAACTTTGTATGCCAACAAGTTCACTCGGACAGTTTTGTGCATACAGATGCTTTCTGCTGCCCCCAAGTGGCCAAAACTGTTTAATTTACTTGCATCCACTGTTTGGTTCAGTTCAGACTTTTCCACCAAAGATCGACCGCCGCTAAAGTGTAGGTGAAGTGTGATTGTTGAGAAATACCTGTCATGAGAACGTCAGGTGTCGTACTGGTCTTGGACTCGCTGCATGTCGGGGTTTCACCTGAGTGATGACAGACATAAAGAGCTCTATTTGCCCATTTCACCAACTCTTTGATTTATATATTTCACAGGCAGGATGTGGATTTAGTTTTTTTTAAATCATATTTTTTAAGCAAATATTGCACGAGAACTCACATTCAGCTGGTGTAGGTTGCATTAGGGGGACGTCAGGTTGCGTCTGCTTCTCTGTCTCACTGCCTTTCTTCCCTCTCGACTTTCTTCCTGCTCTTGATTTTCCTCGTGCTTTACCTCCGCCTCCATCCAACGCTTCACCGCCCACTTCTACATCACCACATGTCTGCCCAGCCTCTTCGGCGTCTTCGTCTCCTCCTCCTGCTTTCTGATTCTTCTTCCTTTTGGTGTTTCCTTTTCCTGTCGACCTTGGGGGCGGTGGTACTTTAGAGGCGGCGGCTGCAGGTTCTGATGTCTGCGGTGCGGAGGAGAAGAGGAGCTCCTTCCGTTCCTGCTCCTTTGCAAAAAGCTGGAGCTGATCACTGACACACCTGTCGAGAGAAGTGACCAGAGACATATTATCAATACCATCACACTTGATATGATGTGGCGTTGAAATAAGAATTTGGAAACCTCTGCTCATTTAGAGATATACACACTTATGGCCGATATATTTAGTGATCCTCTGCCGACCCTCATCCTCCATGAATCCCTGCAGAATGAAAGACATCACACACGTATGAAATTGAAACAGCTTTCCATTTTTATATGTAAAAAAAAAAGCCTTGAATTAGCATTTTTTTGGAGTAAACTACTGCTTTTGCTGTTTGCATGCGTTTACTCAGGGGATACCTTTAGTACACCATCCCTCTCCAGTCTTCGGCAGATCATACGGGATTCCAGTTTACCAACGTGCATTCTGTACCCGATACCAGTCTTGGGCATTCCCTTTGTGCCGCAGGATAAAACTGAATAACACCAAAAACCAAGAGGCAAGAATTAATCATCAACTGGAGGTGAGAAAATTACAGTGTAATCCATTACTTACTAGTTGATTTCAAATTGTTTAATACAATAGTGCGTTTTTTAAGAGGTCGATGGGCTTGTTCAAGTCTGGATATTCTCAAAAGTTTCATTTCATTTAAAAATTAGGAGGATAACAAGATTGTTGACTGAACGTTAAAATATTTTAATATGAATATTTATGGGAGGGTCCCCCCCTTCTAATTGTCCGAATGTTTTCAGACAGCACAAATGACAGAGACACAGAGAGGAGCCGTAAATTACTGACTGAGCCGGTAAAAAATGTAAAAAATAGACTTTTACAGTCTAAACATGAATGAAAAGACACAAAATGACTGAGACTTAGTGGAGCTGTTCATGGCTCCCTGGTTGTCAGCCCCAGGCTTGCGGGGGGGCTGTGGCCGGGCTCTGCGCCAACTTGAAGCCTTTTAAATTCAATCCACTTTAGTTGCCTGAGTCTGTAGTATGTTGAAAGAAGGGATTGATGAAACGCACCGATGTGATAGGCCTGTGACAGGACATCCTTCTCCATGATTCGCCCACAAGGAGGGAAAGCTCTCCTTCTCGTTCCGCTGTCATCTTCCTCATCCTCGTCGTCGTCATCGTCATCATCAGGGACACCCTTTTGTGAATATGGCTTCAACAGTCTCAGGCATCGCACGAGCACTTTAGTCCCTGGGAAACAAAAGTAAAAAAAAAACAACAACCTCAAACTTGTGTGATGCATATGGCAAAAACATATAATACTGCAGAATAAAAAAAAAGTCAACTTTCCTATTCTTTAAACCACAAAGATTTATATGGTAGCCGACATTTTGAAAATATATTGTTGAAAGTGGTTTGTTTATGATAACCTAATACAATGTGTTTGTGTTGGATCAAATGTATATTTTGAAATGAGCACATTCTCTTATGTGGCACTGTTGCTTCTGTGTCACGTTACCTTTTTTGGTAGTGCAGTGCTTGGCGCTGGGATCTAATTCTTCCAGAGGGAACTGGCATAACTCGACCAACTTTGCAGCTCGCATGTACTGAAACACGCGCTTAAATGTACGGTCCGCCACATCCTGCAAGAAAACACAAAATGATTACCACAATCACACAGAAGCACACACACACACAGTCCAACAGACACTCAGGGAGATACTTACAAGTTGTTGTTTGATCGCCATCATAGTGGAAAACTGCCCTGGTAACTGCTGGAGGAGGTTGGACACTTGCTCCATCAGTATGTCGTACTTAGTCCTCCTGAAGGAGCAGAAAGGGTCAAGAGGAATTTCTTGAAAACTACCGATATAGAAGTGTGACGGTAAATCCATCAATTGGTCGGTCGATTACACGAGTGGCAGCGACTTTGATGATCAAAGTCGCTACAAACCTGTTTATGTGGAAGCGTTTGAGCAGCAGCAGAATGGAGTGTTGCTGCTGCTGTCCCGATTTAGCTCGTGTGACATGCGACTGCATGGTGATGAGTCCATTTTTGATGAGAGACTTCCTCATGTAGTGCAACTTTCGAGCATCTGTCCTATTGAAGCACAACAAACGTTCTGTCAGGGCAGTGAACAACTAAACATTTGCAGCAACGACCGTGAGCTGAATGAGCGTGCGTGTAATCTCGTACTTGAAGGAGCATCTGTGCAGCTCGCTCTGCAGCTCCCCTTGCCAGCGGGCTCGGCCCACTTTTTCCAACAAACAGTAAGAGTCGTCGTTTAGTTTCACATCAGGGTCGTTCTCGCTCCCGATCAGAGTCCGGAACCGCACGCCGTTAGACGCCACCGCAACAAGCTTACGGCCATATCTGAGGAGGGGAAGGTTATGAAGACGAGGGGTGGGAGGGGAGGAAGAGGAAACATTAGACAAATGTACAGTTGCTCTAAACTTAGTGTACATTCTCATTTTCACATGAAACCTTTTAGAGCTCACTTTGGTTCCTCTTCTTAGACATGATTACAACTTTTCTGGTCTTGTATATTGTTTTTTAGTGTCTTTTGTGAGAACGCCAACTACCAACCTTTCCAAAGCCTCCTCCAGACTGACCAACGGAGTGAGGGACTCGGAGCGCACATGCTTGGTGATGTCGCTCCTCTCTCTGAAGACAGGACACGAGCCCTGTATCCCGTCCTTATTTTCTAGAATTATATGGACGGGGTAGACCTCTTTGTTTTTCTCGGAAAAAGTCTGTGCCGTTCCAATGCCCGTCTCTGGGTCGATGTCTTTAAACCTGGAAACACACAGAGGCATGAAGTCCACGTTATGACAATCAAGAAACAAAGACGTAAATTAAAAATGAAATATCCTGAAAAGGAAGAAGATTCAATGTCTCTTTTAACCATTTTTTAAACCAATAATGATAAAACTTTCTTTATCCACTTCAAGGATCGAGGAGAGAACGGTGTATTATGGTGAACAGGATGTAAAAGAAAATAGATCAGTCCTGCAGTAAATCCTCCTTATAGACGTTTCACAGTTTAGTTTTTTGTGTTGGTTCATGTGTATGATCATTTTGAAGAATCAAGTCTCGGGTTGGTGTAAAACTGTGTTGCATGATGTTGATATTTGTTCCTATTATTTTGTCGTCTATACATTCAAATCAACGAGGGTTAAACTCAACTGCAGGTGCATCTCAGTTTGAATAACACAACACAGTTCAGCAGGAACACAAACAGCAGCCTTGGAAATGATCAAACTATTTAAACCAGCACCTGGGAGATAAAAAATAGTCCAACTATATATCGTCTTATTGCACTTGAATGTTTCTCAAATTGCACATTGTGTTTAGGATCAGTATTGTGTTGTTTCTCGTGTGTGCAAACCCAGAACCCACTATCTTCCACCTGCACATTGTTGTTTCTTCTGACGCTGTTTATGATGCATAACTGGTTTGGGTTTCAT
This sequence comes from Hippoglossus stenolepis, assembly GCF_022539355.2. Classification (NCBI taxonomy): domain Eukaryota; kingdom Metazoa; phylum Chordata; class Actinopteri; order Pleuronectiformes; family Pleuronectidae; genus Hippoglossus; species Hippoglossus stenolepis. The sequence continues at coordinate 23,944,755 of NC_061484.1, forward strand.
TTAATATCTGCCTCTGAAAGTCTGTTATTCTGCTGTTTTCTTCTAATCGTGTTGTTATCTCTGGTCCTGTGTGACGTGACGATCTGGGATCAGTAAAGAAAAGTCCTGTGACTATTTCTCTTTCGTGTTTCGTCTTGAACAGCTCGCAAATGGCTGCACGTGCTTTCTTTAAAGTGTGAACTGAAACTTTTTGATTGCGGCTCCTCGATTGGACCTCACCTGTCAAACAGCTCCACGTCGCGTCTCTCCTGCGGGAGCTGGTAGAACCGCAGGTCGGTGTTGCTGATCAGAAACCTCCAGATCAGCTCCTTGGTGCAGTCGTCGAGCTTCAGGGGGAACTTGGGCTGCCTGTCCTCCAGCCGGATCCACAGCGAGGGGACAGTTATCCCGTCCAGTCCCTCCAGAGCCACCTCGTCCGCGGCTGCACTCCACGGGTCCATGTCCCTGGGCTCAAACGCTGTAGTGTCAGCTAGCTAGCATGCTAACTCTGTGATGCTACAGCTAGCTAGTTAGCTCGCGCTCACAGATCCGTGTGTTCGTTAAGATAAAAGACGAGTTGCGTCGCTTTCGAGTGCGCGTGCGCAAAAATCAAAAACAACAAAAGTAAGAATGAGAAAAAAAAAAGTTGGCAACGAAATATTGCGTCCAACTCGTTTTCCTGCAGGGTCCGGCGATTGCGTACGTGGTGACGTCACAGCTTTGGCCTCTGCGTCGTGCGTCAACTCGGAGGGAGAAACATCCGCGAGGAGGCGATCACGTGCAGCTAGTGAAACATCCTCGTGTCTTATTGTTTCTTTGTTTGTGACAAGATGCTTCGTTTTAGTCTCACAGATTTGTATCTGAAATATAAAGTACCACAGTTAAATGTACATATAGTCTATACAGGGGGGGGGCAACATAATCCACATCTGGATTAACCCTAATCTATATGATTAATTCAATCTAATTAATTTGCAGCAGTGATGTCAGTTATGCAGACTATAATTATATAAAATAATAAAGACAAAATGTACATTTTCAGGAGTGATGTTACTGTAGAGCCAGTACTTTTCCTCCACCTTCCATCCTGTGGCCCTGGTCTGGAAGAGAGACCCTTGCTGTGTCCCAGATCGTTCATTCACTTCCCCCTAGTCACTTTATAGGGACTTTCATGTGGACGACTATATAGTTATTATGGTCTGGTCTGTATTTATGTATTTTTATAGTCTTGATGAGCCCTCAAGGTGCTTCACAGTTCACACACACATTCATACAGTGCATCTATTGTTCACTGTCCTTTTACAGTCATATACACAACTCTTACTTTACAAGTTTAGTGCACTGATTTGTATCTGTCTTTGGATATTTCACTGATGTCATTGTTGTTTTTACTTGTTGTCTCGTCATGCTCTATGTGCCTTAGAATTACCCTCTGGGGGCAAATAAAGTTGTTTTGAATTTGAATTTGAAGCAGCACTTTTTCTACAATTCTGCATGCAGAATGGGAAGACTGGGATCAAAGCTCCTTTCAACACATGCATACATGCAACAATGTATGTGCACGGCTCAATTAACTCATTTTACAATATAAACCTTTGTTTACTTATCAAACACAAGGTATAAATTAATGAGAAAAATATATTAATGTTTACATGTGTTCAGAAAGGTATGTGTTGTGTGTAAGAGTAAGAAATGTAGGAAACAGATGTGGGTGGATACTGAAATCACAAGCAGAAAAATAAATGCAAATGTTTATTCAACATCTTTATTATGAAGTACCTTTTTAAAAGAAATGTACAAGTGGAACCAGCACAGTGACATCTTGGCGTTTACCTTTGAAAAACAGAAACACCATGGACAAACACCATGTGGTGCAGGTCTGAAGAAACATATGAAATGATAATGTACATATTTACAGCAGAGAGTCTATCAGAACAGAAGTGAGCAAGCATGACTGCGGCTAAAAAAAAAAAATTTAAAAAAAAGATAACGGGACTGACTGAAGATAAGAACTTACATTAAAAGCAAGGATTGGTTCAATAAACATCATTTCGAAAGATATCATGATAAAGGCACTGTGTTTCACACAAATCGACGACGCAACAGACGCTGTTTTGTTTGTTTTGTCCGTCAAATCATAATCACAAGAAACAACTCTGAACAAATGTTGTCACTTCATTAACTGTCCCTGGGTGTTCGTTCTAACACAACAGATAAAATGTGTCAGAGGGCCGTAGCAGTTTGCACATAAACATTAGAACAAAACAGATAATTCAACTCATCAGGAAAACATTCCTTATAAAGAACATGCTCGGTGATTATTAAAATTACATTTTTTTTTTTTAATAAACAAATACATAATCTAAATTTAAAATTTCATATTGAAGGCAAAATGTGTCGAAGTGAGGACAAAAACGTTTTACAATCCTATGTTTCCCTTACTGGGCAGAAACCCAGGACAAATTGTATTTGACATTCCTGCGAGACTTTCTGTAGGACCCCCTATGTTTGATGAACACATTCAGTTAACTACCAGCATAGATGATCAATACTGAAGGGCGACTCCGGCATGATGATATGGAAAAGAAGGGATGTTTTGTTTTCATATGAACAGGTTAAAGTCTGTAAAAAGTCAGATTACATTCAGTTTACGTAGCTGGTGAAGTACGCACTCTGGCCAATGATATTCTGGGCAGGCGGCCCCACTGCTGTTGGGAAGAATTACATTTTTTTTTTCTAGAAATTTGCTTTTGTACTTTCTTAATGAGAGTAAAATAAGAAAATCCTACATCAATCTAATGTCTGTACATAAAATATGAATATGCAGCAATAGCCAGTTAGCTTAGCATAAAGACTGGAAACAGGGGGAAACACCAGGACCTACCAGCACCTTTAAAGCTCACTAATTATCACGTTATATCCAGTTCGCTTTAGGGCTGAATTTATATAAATAATTTAAAAGGAAAGATGTCCAACACTCTAGCTACAGTTACTTAATTATGAGATGTTACTGCTTCTTTTCTCTTAAGTGATATAAAATTAAATATCTTTACATTTTGATCTGTTGGTCAAACAGGCTTTAGGGAAGTGTGAGTGGTGACATTATATAGACCAATTGATTAATCAAGAAAATATAAATAAGAATAAATCAAAATCTGAGGCCCTCGTTTGTGTAGCACATACAAAAGCTATTCCACTCCATGCAGTGGGCTTCATAGCTGCGATACAGACATCAACGCAGAGTCAATTTTCTCACCTAACTCTCAACACAAAAGCAAATAAGCACATTTCCCAAATTGTCTAATCTTTTAAGATAAGCTTCAGATTTCAAACTCAAAGTTAACCTGCAATAATTGACGTTTGGGAATTTGCAAAGAGGAAGAAGTGATTTAAAAAAAATAAAATTATTTGAAACTCCTACACTTGGACTGCACAGACACACGCATGTAGGCATACAGGGACGTACGATATGCTCTTTGGCTAAGGTCAGACATACACGACCCACACGGGCTTTCCACACTCACCGACACGCTTCAGAAGAAGAGCTCTAGATAGTAATGGCACTGGCCAGGCAGGCAGGCACCTAGACTGAGTTACACACACAGGCTCTCCATATAGCAGAGAAGATACACGATACATGAGGGGACAGTGGGACCTGTTTTAAAATGACAGATAATGTGGTCAAAGTTGTCAACTTGCAGTGTGCACGAGTTGATGGGTGTGGGATTAAAAAAAACAAAATAAAGATCCTATGTTTAAAATCTTTCGCTCAGGAGAACAAAAACTGCACACTCAAAGAGGTAAACTGTACGGAACTGAGGTGTGGTTGAGAGGAAAGAAGGAACAAAATGGCTGCCCTGAAATGACTAATGAACTAGCTTCAAAACATACACAATAATACAAAATTAAGTTGAGATATGACGAAATTAGGCTGCATTAGTAAGTAATAGTACCTGCCTTGTACATACACAATTCAAATAAAATGAGAACAAGTAGCTAGGATACTTGTCTTATCAAAAATATGTAGCTTTGGTAAACAAGTTATGTAGAGAACTGTTGTCTGAACATGTTGATGTGAGAGATCACTACATGACATCTAGGAATCAAGGGTGAGAGAGTTTCTCTGTGTTTGAGGCTATGAAGTCAATGAGAGGAGACACAGGCGAAAAAGTTCCGCTCCCCCCCCCGAAATCCTCTGTCCTCTCCCCCCTTGTCACCAGCTGACGAGGAACAGAGACAGCAAAAGGCAGCGCGACTCCACAGAGGAACAAAACCGCTGTCTTGACTGTCCCGAGCACCGATTGAAGAGTTTCCATGGTAATGTAGCAGCATCGTAATGGTCTGCGGAGGACAGACTCCTCCCGAGCAAAAGGTGGAAGACTACTTCAGCCTCTCTCCTTCCAGCAGTCCCCGCACCCTTTTCCATCCATCGCAGTGGAAGACTGGTCAGACATCAGATTTTAACAGCCCTCCTCCAATATCCACAGTGGAGACAGGACAGGTGAAATAATTTACGTTCCTTTCCTCCGCTCCGGTTTCATCTGGCCACGCTTCTTTGCTTGATGTGGGTTTGATCCAGGCGCTGTCGCAGAAATCCAGATATTCCATAAAAAATAACCACCTCCTTAATACTTGAGTTTCTACCATGCAGCGCAATCTCCCTCTTGTTCACACATCGCTCCGTCTCCATCTTTCTACTTTCTTTCTTCCGTTTTTCATTTCCCACCCGCGTGTTCTCGTCCAATCTCCTCGTTTCAAATGATTCTTTTTGTCGCAATTCTGTTTTGTCTTCCTGTTCCCAAATTTCAGTCGACCTTCTCCACCTTCCCGATGATCTTCTCCTCGAAGATCGGCAGGATGGCGTCATCGTCGCGGACCTCCTCAAACACCACACCACAGTCGAACTCGTCGCTCACTTTCTTAAAGTAGAACCTGCAGATAAAAGACAGACGGGTCATTAGTTCTCAACTTAGATTGCACATGCACGAGCAAACAATAAAACAGCTTCTAAATTCAATCCCTGCAATTAAATATTATCTTTTATCTATATTTATATGAGGGCTGTAATGATTCTGAAACCACACGCACACAGTTTTCAGATGAGTGCATCAGATGTTCTTACCTGTAGTGGCCCTTTTTGGTAAGCAGCTCCTTGAACTGGCCTAAAGTCACCACACGGCCTTTGACTGATGTTCTGTATGGGATTGGCTCTCCACAAAAGTAGTAGGCGACCGTTATGTTCTCACACACCTGGCGCTTACCAGACTTATGCCTGAAAGAGAACAACATGTCAATACACTCAAATAAGACCACATACACAAACAGACACAAACACTGAGGTAAATGTAATTTTTCTCACCTCTGCTTGGCCTGCTGTAGTGCATTCCTCCTCCTCTCCTCCTCCAGTCTCCTCCTAGCCTCCTCCAGCTGGGTGAGGGGGTTGGGAGCCGGGTTGGGGGGCATAGCTGGGTCCTGGATGAAAGGGTGCGAGGGCTGGACCTGGGCGGACGTTGGGCCGGGGATGGCGGTGGACACCGAAGAGGGGTTGTTTCGCAGCTGGGCAGAGACCCAGGGGTGCACAGCTCCGGGTCGCTCCACTGAAGTCGGACGCGGCGACTCGCTGCTGGGTCCCGTCCTCCTGGAGCTGCTGGTGCTGCCGCTGGAAAAACAAGAGAGGGGGAATGAGGATGAATGTCAAAGGATTTGATTCAAGATATACAGAAGGCATTAAGCCAGATATCTTCCTCAAGAGTTGAGAGACCAAAACAGAGCTAAAAGGAAAGTTAATACTGGACCTTATCTTTATCAGATGGACACAATTACCACTCTAAATGAATGATAATGTTATTCAACTTGCTATTTATCAACTTTAAAAGGTGACAATAAGTCAGTGTTATGTTAACAGTTTGTTTCCAATGCCCATTAGTGTCCAAAAAAGGTTGAAAATTTGACTGATGCTAATTTAGGTTCGGTTGCATCATATTACAAACGTCAGAGTTTACTGATCTGTTGAAGCCTCCATCAATAAGTTATCAGTAAAATATGAAACATTAATTTCAAAGAAATTCATACACAAGTCATGATTAATACAAGTAGCAGTGAAAGACTCACCCGTGGGTGGTCTTCCTTTGTCTGTCTCCTTCCATCATCCACTGCAGGATCTTCTGGTTTCTCTCCAGATCCTCGTGCTGCACCTGTGTCTCCTGACCCCGCCCAATCTCTTCGACCTTGCCCGATGTCTCTGAAGCCTTCTTACACCCTCGCCGTGATAGCGTGCTCCCTTTACTACTGCAGATCGACCAGGTAAAAAACACACACAGTCAAAAAAAAAGCTGAGTAAAAGACAGTTTGCTGTAGATTTAAATCAGCACATGCAGTCACACCAGCTTACCCGTTACCCATCCCGTCGATCGTGCTGGCTCCGGCCCCGTCGGCATAGTTCCGACTTCTTCCTGCATACTGACCGGCCGGGTCTCCGTTCCACGTGTTGGGCTGAGACCTTGAGCCCGTCTCCTCCTGCCCTTCTCGTCCTCTGTGGTGGTACTGCGGCTTGTGGTGATGCACACCTGGCAGAGACATCGGGGTGAGAACCATTAGTGACATGCTAGGGTCTCTTCAATACATCCTGTACTCAAATACACACAACCTGCTGCTGCACCTTCACTTGTAGCACACACTGGACATGTGTCATTTATACTTGAAAAGCCAAACTTGAACAGCAGCTAAAAATGAATACAATCACACACAGTGTCCTGCTGTTGTAAATAGACATTTCCCTTCTGTTTCAGTAACATTTGCCAAAAACTGAAGCGCCCAGTGATTTGTTGTTGTAGGAAATGAACTTCTATATACTGTCAATACTGAAAATATCACAGAATATGATGTGTTATAATCTGACAAGAAAAAGGAGTCAAGGAACAAAGTTGGTCATCTTTTTCTTGAACCTCAATACTGAGAACAGTAATTTGCCCAACAGCGCTGATAACTCTGGTTATTCTATACAGTTAACAACAGATGTGCATCTCCCCCCACCCCTCCACAGACTCTTACCTTTGACCCCGGCAGCAGGAAGACTGTGACCTGCCCCTCGGTGTGGGGGGAAGTGAGGCGGTCCGGTGCCCCCATCAGGTGAGCGTGATGATTTGGGAGGAGAGTGTCGACCCCCTCCTCCTAAGGTGCTGTTGGTTGCCCCTGGCGACTGGCAGCCTGGTGTTTTCATCACGCGCGACACATGATCATCCAAGATAGACTCCGGGTCGTCGTCGTGGGAATCCTCCATGGCAACCAGGCCGCCATAAGTGGCGGCTGTTGCCGTGTTAGCAGTGGTCTCTGAATAACGGGCTCCGTAGAGAGGTGGAAACGATGAGGGGAGAGGGAGTGGTATGCTATGAGAAGACATGGAGGTTGTCACGGAGATGTCAGCATCGTCACCCTCTTCTTCCTGTTGGGAAAATGAGACGAATCTTTCATTTTTCACTGGTTATTAACACAATATGAGGCAGTAAAACCAGTTATAACCAATCATTAATGTGCCCAAGGTCCAACAGCTCCCTTAAATTCAATCAAGCTACACCAGATTTCACACACTCAATGTAGAAAACATTCCTGGATACTCCCGAGAAAGGGCATGAGCCTCGGGACAGATATGTGCTTCGAGCGCCCGTCTACTTTATTCATATTTTATAATTAGGGCTGTACCTGGATTAGAATTTTCCAAGCTTTTACACAACAGGGATATGGCGATTAAACACGAAAATATATTCACACTAGCAGCAATGCAAATTTGCGACAGCGCCCACACATGTTTTAATAAAATGTTTGGATAGATTGCCATCTTCATTCTTGAGACAGAAGGATGGAATGAACATCATCCCGTGCAATGTGAATTTCACAGCGGAAACAACATTAATGCTGTGGGATGAATTGCGGGTTATCTCACAGTATCACAATCCCGTCCCATCAGGAGAAGCACACACGCAGTGGTCCACTCACCAGTCGTACTCTCTTCAGCCTCTCTTCGAGTCGTTCCTGAGCCTCTCTCTCTCTGAGAACCGTCTCCAGCCTGCTGATGAGCTGCGCTGCAAACCTCTCAGGCTCTACGTGGATGTCCTTTGGCATTCGGTACGTGCGCTGCATATGGACATGTAAACAAAAATTAGAAACCACGAATTCCTATATAAATCCTCATCCAAGATTTCAATGCACGATAAGGAATTGTGAAGAAAAAGACATGAACGAGATGTACTTATTTCATAAAATGAAATACAGCTTGTTATTGCTTGATGTTTCATATCGATATACCACAGTTGTTTGACAACCTCCCCTCATGCAAATGATTCTTTTCTGTTTAACTCACAGGTATATGAGGTAGGGGCACGCGTCCATTGGCTTTGGCACTTTCATGCATCTCTTTACGATGCTGCTTCCGATATCTGTATGGAGGAATACCATCTCTGCACACAGACACAGATGAACAACCATCAAACACAGATCTTAACAGCTCATTTATTACCAGTAATTTCATCAAAGGAGGAGTGAATTAGTATGTGCAGGGATTCTGGGTATATCTGTATGTACTCACAAGCTGCTGTCGGTCAGCGACAGTGTGTCTGCATCGCTCGACATGCTCTGCTGCTCACTGTCATTGGCACTGGTGGCTGGAGCGCGAGCGTAGCCCATATTCGCGTAGTATGGGTTTACCGGCTCCCTCCACGGTCTGAGGATGTTTAAAGAGCTCATAATTAAAACGTTGGCACATATACACACAGATTCACACAAACGCAAGGGTCTGCACAGTGCGAGACTTTTTACACAATTTCTATGACCAGAATTTCTATGATTTGCTGCTCAATTCCTCGTTTTTGACTAACAAATAAAGGCCACATGCTAACTATTTGTCAAGCTGATAAGAAAGTATGTATGTATTCATGTATAGTCAAAAAGCACAATAGCTTCAAAAGCAATGGATATTTGGGTTTTTAAGACTATTTACACCAAAATCAGTCAAATGGGTGAATTCCATTGGTCTGCACAAGATATGGTATTAAAAATTAAAGGAAAAATATTGGTTTCATTCCCAATGTTGGCTAAACGACCATGGAAATGTTCCAATAAAAACATATTTTAATATCACACAATTTGATGCGTTATAATGTGTTAGACATCATGCTTTTTTTATGAGTGCAAGAACCTTGACTGACAAATACACACACACACACACACACACACCTGCACTCCCTGCTGTCCTGCCTCCTCCTGCTGGCCGAGACTCTCTGTGGTGTTGTCTGCATCAGCAGGCTCTGAGTCAGCCTCCCAGCTGGTGTGTCTTCACACTCCTCCTCGTCTTTCTCTTCATCCTCTTCTCCCGCTCCTCCGCCCCCACACCTAAGATCATCAGAAGCATAATTAGCAATTAGTATACGAGTTATGAGAATGCGACAGCTCAGCGAGTCAGAAAAGTCTGTGCAAGTCTGTATATGACATAGGGGGTGGGACAATAAGTCTCGAGCTCGTCTCACCTCCACTCCTCATCCTCAGCCAGTGTGGGTAAGTACCCAGGCACAGACTTGGCTGGCCCCGACGACGGGCTCTGGTCACTGGGGTTCGGTTTGGGGCTCTCTCCTCCCGTCCGCGTGTACTCCAGATACAGATCCGACTTGAGGAACAAAGGGTAGGTGTTCTCCTCCATCATGGCCTGGATCTCTGTCTGGGCCTGGAGCAAACAAACAAACAAACAGTGGTCACACATTTGGACTCACGGTTGGGACAAAGCTAAATGCTGCCTCAGTTCCATAATCGTTTCATATAATTTAACTTAATTTTGCTCTTGACTTGGCTTGAACACACAGCGTAGCTTTTATATGCGAGTGTAAACACAGACCACGATTATCACAATAGCTAATTGATTCTTATTTCAGGCCAACATAATGAACTATGGTAAAACAGTACCCACCTGGTTTAATACCCAGTAAATACTGAGAACGAGAAGTGTGTTAAACCCACACTGGCGTTCAATCTGAAAGTGTCACCCTGCATTACTCAAGGTGGCTTCACAAACCATGTCCTCACTAAGTTTGAGGGCATGTTGGATTGGATTTGTCATTTGTGAACCGATGTTTAAATTAAAGTAAAGAAAAGTAATGTATTGACATTTAAGAAACATGGCTGTAGAGAAAACAAAAAACTAGCATACATTGGTTAATTAAGGTTATTATGTAATCTAATTCCAAGTAGTAAAGTTGTTTAGTGGTGATGTTTAAGGCTCCACAGTTGGACACCCTTTCATCAAAACCCCCCCTGAAAGGCAGTGTCACACTTTATGTGCTCGGATTTATTGCATCAACATCAAAGGGGAGCAATGAAAACGAAGTATCAAAGCACTCCGGGGTGAAAGCGATTACAGGTGGTTGTGTGGTCAACATGAAACTAAAACAATAAAACATGAACCTGTGCCGTTTACAGCCAACAATAGACGCTAGAATTGCATTTTGATTGTAGCAACCCCGGTTCAGTTGTAGTTCCTGGGGCATAGTTCCTACCCACTGAATAAATCTCTTCAGTGGAGCAGCACTGAGTTACCAACAGGTCTGTCACAAGCCTCAGGGCAGCAGTAAGCGTTGAACAGCATTTATATTTCACTGCAAATATGATTAAGCCTCAACTCAGTGGTGTGATTAATGTTCCATATAAATAATAAATACACAGGCATTATCGCTGTACTACAAATGAAATTAACCTTGGAGCGTTCTTCATCAAAATTTTCCCCACAAATTACAGCCTGTTCAACGCCTGAATACACAAGTTGAGATGGAAGCAGGCATGGCCGTTAAGCTGCTCAATCGCAGACGTAAACACGACCACTTCGCTCTGAGTTGTCAAACACGTAGCCGGGCCTGAACCTTAACATTTTTTAAGGACGGCGAAGGATAGATTACAGCCCGTGAGAAATGGTCTGTGTAATCCAACATGCACTGCTCTTATCCCGAACCTTTACAAACATGAAATCAGCGTCTTAAATACCTGTTCAAACATGGCAGGGTCTGGATGCGGCTTTCCCACGCAGTCTCTGATGAAGCTCTTGGTGGGTGCTTTGATCTGCCGGGAGACAATCCCACTTCCGTCCACAATGTACTTCCTGTAGATGGCCTTGGCCAGCTTTGCCCTCTTCTCCTGGCTGGTCTTCCTGAACCCTGAGCAGGCGAACCAGAAGTCCAGGAGGTCCGCACACCCTTCCTGGCACAGGAAGTTTCGGAACAGCTGGATGCCTTCCTGGTCGTCTAGGAGAGAGTGAAGCGACTCGGCCCACTTCAGGTAAGGTGGAGTCGGTGAAGCCGAGCCCTCAGGTTCATACCCCAAGTCCAGATCCGGGCGACGTGGAGTCGCTGACGACGAGGAGGGTGTGTAACTTGATGGATCCCCCATTTTAGATAACAAGGATGAGGGGGGATAACCGAGGGTTTGGGAAAGGGTGTTCGGACGGGTGTTGGCTGACTGGACCGGAGGGTCCACATCAGACCCCTCCTCGCCAGGAACAGGGGGTCTCGGCGCATCCTCGGTAAAGTGGGAAGGGCCGCTCAGAGAGGTTACGACCCCCCCACCACCCCTGTACCCAATCCCATGTAATTCTCTGACAACACTCATGTCTCTGGTTGCACAAGGCAGAGGTCAGATCTTCGCCTCTGGCAATGATTCTGCTGGCAAACGATTCACCCTGTGACAGGAACAAGAGAAGTGGTTAGAAACACAGAGGAAACACACATTACTACTGAGATGATAAGAGCCCACACACTGTGTCAGATCACTAATGCAAACACACACACACATGCATGTACATGAATGTGCACATTTTGTATCACTAAGCAAAACAATGAGACGATGAGCAGAACAGACAGATGCAAACTAATCTGTTAATCTGACCACAAAACTGCCTGTAATGCTAGTGCTAGCTTAGCATGTAAGCCCTGCAAACAAACACATTTCCATAACTTTGTTCTTAGTTGCAAATACCAACTGAGACAAAGACAACAACAACAACAACAACACTTTGCTGTCGCCAAGCTCAAGTTCACCACTGAGTTGCTGTCGCCAGTGGAGCAGCTCCATTAGCACCCAGGGGTCAAAACAAAGCTCCCACTTCCAGCAGCTCCCACACGAGTTGGTGAATAAAGGGGAACCAGGAGTGAAGCAGCCCGGGCAGCTAGCTAGCCCGTGCAGCGGTGCCAGCGCCGGTGCCAGCGCTTTAACGTGAGAATCTCATTCATCTTGGCCTGCAAAGACGGTGGGGGGATGGGAACAGAAACAAACTCTACAACCACACAAGACGGGGCCCTGCGTGCAAAACACTTCCCCGCAGCCGCACTTTGAACATGTCCCCCGGGTGGAGCTGCCTCGGACCGAGGAGGTGGGGGCCGAGGCCAACTTTGAGACCCGGCTCGCTCCGGCGAACCGGACGATTCAGCCCCCCACCCGGACAAGGCGAGCGAAAGCCAGGGCACGTTTTCCACTGCGCTGCGCTGCGGTGCCAGCTAGTTTTTTTGGGGGTGGTTAGCCTGCTAGCTGGCTAGCTTAGCTCGGTGCGTTCACGTCCCGTGTTTTCCACCAAAAGTGTCCGACCTACCGTCTCTGAAAGCCCGGTCCCCGCGATCCGCTGCATCGGGGATCTTGGTGCGAACTGGGGGCTCCGGAGCGCAGCATATGGATGGATTTCCGATATTAAATATTAACGAAAAGAACCCGTCGTCTTGCCCTTAACTCCCCATGGTGGCTGCTTTCAATAATACGGAGCTGGAGAATACGTGCGTGCGCGCAAACGCCGTGTAGCCTGTAGCACGTTTGTAGATCTGCGGCGGATAGAAGAGGGACGCGCGCACTGAGCAGAGGTGGAGGAAGTGTTCTTACATTGTTATTAGTATTATTATTATTATTATTATTATGAAGTTCATTTAGCAATGCAACGATGTACTGACACTGTTTGACCTGCATTCAAATAAAGATAAAAGTTCAGTGTGGAAGATTTAGATGAAATGGATCTTTTGGTAGAAATTGAATATATAATAAACCTGGTGAGGTTTTCACTAGTGTGTTTCATTTAAATTGTACGAATTGTTGTTTTCTATATCCTAGACTGGGCCACTTTATATTTAAATACTTTATATTTACATCGGGAGCGGGTCCTCTCTACGGAGGCCGCCATGTTTTTTACAGTAGCCCAAACTGGACAAACTTTTTCTGACAACTGAAGGTTGCCACGGGTTCCCTTTCATGTTTGGAAGGGAGAGTGAGGTGAGGGGTGTTCAGCTGCTACGTGACACTTCACCACTAGATGTCACTAAATTCTACACACTGAACCTTTAATTAAAAGTAAAAGTGAATGATTATTTTGAGAAAATTGTACTTTAAGCATGAAAGTAAAGTACACATCTTTGCAGGCGTATTATATTTAGTTACTTTTCATTAGTGCAGCTTACTAAGCTTAGGTAACATTATATCCACAGTGTAATTAGAAAAAATTACATAGTTAATAGCAATTCCAAAAGATGCAATAATGAACAAATTATCTTTATCATTTATAAATTTGCTGTTGTCCTCACCTAAGAAGCATTTAAGTGTCTGTATTTAAATTATCATCGTTACAATATAGAGTTCTCACTGGTGGAAGAGGTCGGCCTATTTGTATCGTTTACTTCGATAACTTAGAGAGTTACGAGGAAGTCTTGCTTAAATAAGAAGTACAGCCAATACTTTAAGTATCACAAGCCAAAAGCCCACAGCCGACACACTGATGTCTGATAGTGTTTCATCATATTATTGGATTATTATCACTGATGCATTATCGTGTAGGTGGAGCTGATATGAACAACGTATACAGTAGGATTATCTATAATTTAACCTGTAACAACGCAAAGTATTTTGAACATTAATCATATGTTGTGTAGGTGAAATTATGATATAAAAGCAACCAGTAAGTTTATCTGTCAGACAAATGTCCTGGAGTAAAACGTAGTTCATAGTGGAGCAGAAATATAAAGTAGCATAAAATTAACCTTCTTAAGTAAATCCCAAGTATTTTCTATGTAAGTACAGCACTTAGTTAATGTAACTGGTGACTTTCTACCATTGGTAATGCATTTAAAAGAAGTGGACATCAGACAGTTTAGGGATCATATCGGTTCTATCTGTCGCAGTTCTATAACATGCTAGCGAAAATACGCCCAACAGCGCCCCTAGTGACGACAGCGACTCATTACACAATGACAGATAAAATGAATTGGAATATGTCATTTTGAATCTAATAAGAGTAAATATTAGATTTATGACAAACTGTCGGTTCTGTATATTCACACAAAGATGAATGAAAAGACATGATGCATTTAAATAAAAATATATATAAAGAATAAAAGAGGTGCAGCTCACTTTGCTCAGACCACAAGATCTGGTGAGAAACACTACAGCAAAAAATAAATAAAATAAACGAATAAAGAGTCGACTCACCTCGGATTTGTTACCCGGGAACTGGTGTTCAGAGACCGGAGCTCGTGTCCACCGGAGCAGGGACCGACAGGACCGAGAGAGCCGAGGGAGCGCACCGCCACCGACACCTGAGCATCCCGCCTGTCACTCCCCTCCACCGGGCTGTCAGTCAGCAGGAGCACCGGGCTGCTGGGTGTGTGTGTGTGTGTGTGTGTGTGGGTGAGAGAGAGAGAGAGAGAGAGAGAGAGAGAGAGAGAGAGAGAGAGAGAGAGAGAGAGAGAGAGAGAGAGAAAGAGAGAGAGAAAGAGATTAGACCTTTAATTTCTCTCAACACAACCAAAAGAGACATTTTCACACATCAAACGACATCATCACATTTACATGTATGTCTTTTCACATGTGGTGATTTACATTTCACGTGAGGAACATCTAATAAAAATGACATATTGTGTAATGATCACGTGAAATAGTCTCCACATGCTTCCTTTTTGGTAAAATCCTCCAATAACAGAGTTGTTCCTTCATCAGCAGATGGAGAATGCTCAGTTGTCACTTTACAGCTAACCTGCTAAATGCACCTCCTGGTGAGGCTGACATGTTGAGACTGGAAACCCTGAATCTCTCTCATCATTTATTAATAAACAAATAAAAAACATTCATATATATGTAACATAGCTATGATATTAGTTAGAATTAAAGTAAATCTACCTCATGTACATTTAGGGCTGCAGCTAACAAATGTGTTTATTATTGATTAATTTGCTGATTTCTTTTTTTCGATTAATCGATTTGTTGCTTGTTCTTTAAAACATCAGAAAATAATGAAAAAGGAACTTGTAATGGCTTCAAATTTATCTAATTCTCAGTACAAATACTCAGTGGAAAAGAGGAAAATCCTCACAACCATCAAATAGTTTGCCAAAAATGGACATGAACGCCTGATTAACTATCAAAATAGTTGAATAGCTGAATTAATTCAGCTCTTGTTAAATTCCAATGACTTCACACTGTTCAGTGCAGATAAAGATCTCATGAAACTGAGAGTCAGAGCACAAGACTTTGAGAATGAACTACATCTAAATGTTTTCAATGTCAACGGGAATCAGTGTGAAAATTCACCGTGTCGACGTCTGATGGGTAATTTCATCATTTAAAGTCTTCGGGGCAGGATTTGTCTCGAATTGAGCCACAGAATATTGATCTGGTGTAAAGTTTCTTTTCAAACTTTTAACTTAAGAAAACCTCTGAATCAAACGGCTCCAGTGTGATGAGCAGGGGTTGAGTTTACCAACCATTCCTCCTGTGAGTGGTTGTGGTTCACTGTCCCGTGTGTGGGGGGGACCGGGGTCAGGAGGCTCAGGTGACGTCCAGACATCTGTCCTCATCTCCGTCCTCATCTCTGTCCTCCTCTCTGTCCTCAGCTCTGTCCTCAGCTCCGTCCTCAGCTCTGTCCTCATCTGGACGGACTGTTCCTCCATGATCATTTGAACCTGGGCAATAATAACGACAACAATCATAACAACAAAGTTAATGATACAAAGCATTAAGAGATGAGCCAAATGAAAACTGGATATTTCATTTTTAATTGCACATCTGTCTTGTTACAGCAGCTATTTTTTTTTTTTATTGATTTCAGGCAATAATAAAGTCCAAATAGGTACTGATATTGATCAGCTGTGGTAAATAGACTGTATTTATGTATCTTATTTTAGTCTTATCGACCACTTAAAGTGCTTCACCCACACATTTATACACTGCGATTCTTCAATCACACACTGTTGGCTCAGCCAAAGACACTTTAGGAAGCAGAGAGATGGAGCCAGGGATCGAACCCTCAAACTTCTGGTTAGTGGACAACCCGCTCTACCTCATGACTCACTGCTGCCCTCAGTACACTCCCAGTCAATTTTTGTTTTGATACATGATATTAAAACAAAAAGGACTGGTATTCTGGTCCTTAAAATGTCCCAATAAAGCTTAAAGTTTGTCTTCTCAAGGTCACTTTAGACTAAGTGATCCAGGACAAAAAAAAATACAATAATAAATAATAATACAATACTGTTATATATTGATATTGTACGAGTAGATAAAGACTTTTGGTCAAACATGTAGCGTTATTTGATTTTGGTGGTGTTGCCTAAATGTTTGATCAATTAAATCCCAGAAAATATCATTTAAAACAGAGAAATTAAATAATATAATCTTAGCGTAAACCTTTATCACCGTCGAACTGTCTTCGAACCCACAGGCAGTGTGCAGTGGTTTTGTGAGAGAAGCCTTTCACACAGCAGTGAGGAGGACGTGCAGCAGGTGTGTGTGTGTGTGTGTGTGCGGCAGTGGGTTGAGGGAATGGTGATAAATTGTTGTGTGTGATTGGCAGACCTCACAGCCAAGGTAAACATGCTTCATTATGGAAATGTATTCATACCACTTTGACTTGCTTCGTCAACAGTCAACACACACGTACACACACACACACACACATGTACACACACACGTACACACACACACACACACATGCTGCAACAGGCTGCTGCTGTTATGGCTGCTGCAGAGCCCCCGGAGACAATGAGGAGAGAGGGAGGTGAGACAAAGAGAGAATACTGAGGAAGATGAACTTGACCTTTATGATGTCTTGGTGAGGAGGGGTTGGGGGCATGTTGGTACTTATGAATCTATAATGAACGTGTGTGTGTGTGTGTGTGTGTGTGTGTGTGTGTGTGTGGGTGTGTGTGTGTGTGTGTGTGTGTGTGTGTGTGTGTTAGAAGGTCTGAGCTCTTAGCTGAGGAAAGGTCATTACACGGGGGGGGGGAGGCACTGATACACCTGGCCCTCTCCTCATGCTCCCTCTTCCTATATCTATCTATCCACTGTATATCTGTCCGTCCATCCATCCATCCATCGGTCCATCTATCTATCTATCTATCTATCTATCTATCTATCTATCTATCTATCTATCTATCTATCTATCTATCTATCTATCTATCTATCTATCTATCTATCTATCTATCTATCTATCTATCTATCTATCCAACCTTTTGATCCATTTATTTTTGTGATTTTCACAGTCCAGTCTGTTTATATAACATTATATAACATGTTGCACAAGCACCAGTGTATATATAGGGTTTTTAGTGACTGTCCATGTGAGGGTAATTAAAAAAAAGTTGATTTAAAAATATATATTTTTTAATTGAATCTATTATTAATACTTTTACATATTTTAAACTTCAAAGTGCAGTTTCATTCCAGTGAGTGGAAGCTAAATTTGAAAAACTTTAATGAGCAACATTCAAACAAGGCTGAGAGTCTGCAGCCATGCTAGCAGCTCATTGAGCTCAATGCTAATGTCAACACACTCACAATGACAATGTTCAGGAAGTATAATGTTTACTATGGAAATGGAAATGTTATTAGTTTTGCAGGTATTAGAACAAAGTACAGAACAAATGGACAGATTTGATTTAATGCTGTTGCTGAATGAACACAGAGAGAAACTGATTGTACTGCATCCTGAGGGGAATGTACCAAATTTCGTGGAAATATAAATATATTATATATTCGAGTCTCGACTAAGATTTGTTGATTTTAGGATTGAAAAAATCAATATGTCTTCACTGTGAGAAAATATACATATATAATATCTATAGTATGATAATGGTATGAATGATGGCAATCATAATTTATAACACGGTGTATAACCCTTTAACATTCTATTTGGATTCGCCAGAGTCTTTTTCCTACAACAGACGTTATGACATAAGAAAAATGACTAATAACATTAATGATGGTTCCATTCGGTCCCAGTTAGACAATGAGCCTGCATGAAAACACCAGGACCCTGAAACTGAAGCAGCTAAATGAAACTCGGCCGTTATTGACTGTATTATTTACACATCTGCTTATTTCACCTTTTCTGTGAAACGTTACAAACACTGGGACGTGTCTGCTTTGGGCCAATATTAGATTTTTTTATTCATTCTCAATAATCTCATTAAGCACCTTGATCCCTCAAGAGTGTAAATTACAGGAATAACTAAAAAGGTCCATCAATCATTTTACGCATATTACACATTTACGATTAAATTAATTTAAAGAAAATCTACTTTACCACAATATGTATCAATTCTGTAATAAGAAATTACAAACGAAGAGATGGACGACTTCATCCATATTCATCACTCTTTTGTTCACGCTCGGTCTTTCTTTAACTTTGTGTGCCTTGTCCCACATTATCGGTGACAGCAGCCGTAGCTCACACGTAGGTGCTGCGGAACATCGCAGGTTATTCCACTAATTACAGAGCAACTGGTGCTGGTTGATTGCAACGTCATTGATCTGTGAGGCGTCTCCCATTAGGAACGGGTGACCCGAGCCACTCTGAGCTACTGGCAGCGTCTCAGTAACAGACAAAGAAGCTCATGCTTTACTCGTTAACCACTGTCAAGTATGAAAACAACAATATCCAGGGAAGATAACTGTGGATGGTTCATTCTTAAATTGAGGCAGCCCCCGTAGACGGCTGAGAGGGAGCTTTTGGTCCAACTCGGGGGTCCCTTTGTTCCAGCTGCCACAGCAGATTTAGGCGTCTGTACGGAGGCCTGTCAGAAACAGGCTTATCTCTTGGGGGCCTCCCAGCACAAAGACCCATTTAGATGTTCACAGGGAGTGAAATCTTCATTATATACCTCTTGAAAGAGAAACAGACCTCTGCTCTTTCAGGATATTAATTGGGGGAAAGTAGTTTGTTTGGCGACAAGGAAAGTTGCGAAACAAAGGATTAAGAATGATATTGTACAGTGAACCCTTTATTTCTCCATAGAGTGAATAAGGTATCGTCATTTCATATTGTTCATTTTAACTATTGATTTATGCTTAAAACCTTATTTCTCAGCGGTTAAGGGCATAAGAAGTATAAAATAATTTCCATTGCTTTTTTATTTATCTTTTCTATCTTAAAGTGGTTAAGTTACAGGAAAGAAACGTTCGGAAATTAAGGAGCCAAAGTACCGATATCAATGTTGTTTTTATCTATTCATGCAATTATCCCTCCGTCTATCTCTCTATCGTGCGTCCATCTCTCCACCTGTCCATCCATCTGCTGGCCTTTCCCAGTCATGCCTCTAGTAAGAGTGTCAGTATATCTGCCATGGCGTCCTGCTGATGTGTATTGTGATGGGGCTGAATACTCCAGCTACCAATATGGCCTGCACCAATACTGGATTAGCCACAGTGGATTAGCTGCCTGCCCTCCTGCTGCTTATTCAAATATTGTTTCACGTATTGTCATCATCGGGGCAGAGCTGTGGCCCAGTAGCTTGCGAGCTACAGAATATTCTCAAAGAAAACCCGCAAAAAAAAACAAAACACAAAAGCATTTGATTTCATTTTTCAGCGAATGTGGGATTTGGACCGCTGAGAGTTGAGGGGGGGAAAGCGGCGATGGTTTTTTTTCGGGAGAGCGTCCGCAGCCGTAGAACATCGAAGAAAAAGGGAGGATGGAAAGATGATGGAGAGCAAAACCAAACCAAGGCCAAAATCAGGCATGAAAGCGTGCCTTGATCTTTGATACACGGTGTTTCTTCTTTTTTCTCCTCTCTCCCTTTCTCTCTTTCACCCTCACACATACACTTGGGAGTCAGGGCAATTGATGTGCTGCCTTTGATGGCAAAGAGAGGCCTATATTAACAGCCAAAAAGACCATGATGAAAGGGCTGAGAAAAAAAAAAGAAGAAAGAAAATGGCTTCGAAAATGTGTTATTGGAAAGGACGGCAACTCACGATAAACACTTGGAATGGCGTGATGCTAACCAGACATCGGGGCGTTGAGGGCTTGATGGTTTAACAGCAAGCGGAGGAGAGGCTAAGGTAGACGGAGAGCTTACCGTGCTAGCCCGGCGGTGGTAGAGGTTGGCTTGGTGGTTCCAGTGTGTCATGGTGGCGGTCATCCTGTTAGAAGAAGGGACGTGAATACACTTGCCGCACGGCCCGGCTTCCTCCTGGTCGACGCAGAGGTCCAGACGCCAGTGGACGTCCCATGGCATAAGCAGTCGCCATCTTTGTCCCGTTGTTGTCTTGGATATCCTCTCCTGCGTCTTCATCCCTCCCTCTCTGCTTTGATCGTGCCTCCCCTCCTTTGCTCTGTGCCGTATGACATCATCACGCAGCGGTATCGACAAGCATCAAAGAACCTCTGGGCAGGGCCGTGGATCTGGCGGTCTGTGCGTTTGAAAAGGGTGTAAATATGGAGCATAGAGAGTGCTGTAACCCACCCCACCCCCCACCCCCCTGCTCCCTGCATCCACTGTTCTCCTCTTCCCGCAGATGGATGGTTTATCAGACCAATACAAAACTATACACACACACACATGCACACACCCACACCACCCATCTCTAAGACGGGTGTATCCCGAGGCCCCCTGCTGTGTCTGCAGCGTTTGATGATGTGTTTAACGGCTTCATTCATCCCCGAGCTCGCTTTCTTTCCTCCCTATTTGTTCCGTCCTCCTTGTCCGTGTGTCCGACCTCTCGCGGCGAAAACAAACATGTTCTCGGTCAACTTTTTTTTTCGGGGGGCAAAATGACAAGTAGTTCCATCTCAAACTAATCTATAAACGCTCCTCCTCGAGCGGCCGCCCCCTCCTTCCTCCCACTTTGACTCTCATCCCCGGCTCTTTCTCCCCGTACCTCTTACAGCTGGTCGTCACCATTTCCAATCCTGTTAAGGTTGTATGTCCTCTTTAAGGAGCCCCTCAGTCTGTCTGTCATCTGCCTGAAAATCACAGACACACGTTTCACTGTTACACTCTCGGTCCTCGGCAGCAGCTGTTGTCCAATCCAATGGGATCTCTGCCCCTGGAAAACACACAGAATTAACAACAACGGATTGAGAAGCGTTTGGTCCAACATTGATGTGGCAGGAAACAGAATAAAACACAACTTGTCACGACTCTGGACCATCATCAGCTCGTCTTTGATATATATTTCATTTAATAAAAAGTAAACGAACAGTGAGGTATCTGACCTACTGAGGCACAACTGAGAAAAGGGGCTTTAAGTTTTCAGACTGGCTGACAGCAGAAAGGCTGCGATACCTTCATTTTCTACTTTTCTTGAAGCTTTCCTTGATTTCACCATATGTTTCCTGAATACTGTTAAAAGTTACCGAGGCAGTTAATTAAATTTGGTCTATTAGCTTAGAGTATAGTGGCATTCTGGGTTAGCTCTTTTATTTCACTTCATAACTAGATTAGCAACATCTACTTATATCAAATAAAGTAGGACTGGCCAATGAAAAATATTACTATTGCAATATAGTTTTTATCAACAGCAATATAACAAAGGTCCATTTTATATCAATGTTTTGCTTTCGAAATTGTGTAAACACAGTGAGGAGATATAATTAATCTACCACAGATTAGTAAAATGTTTTGCTGCTTATCAATTTTCATTTTCTGCTCATAAAGAAGAGTTTAAAAAGCACAACCTTCTCTACGATAACTTAATAACATTTATTTTAATTACGATAAAAAAATATAACTAATTAATTGTTTAATAAACGCATTCAACCATATGTCGTACATCTACCATTTTATAAGCACTTCTAATTGCAGAATACATAACTAATGCTATATGTGAAAGTTCTGAAATCCAGTTATATCAATATCATCATCTTTTACAGAACAAAAGATAATTAGAATAGAATTAATACATTTTTTATTCTGTGTAATTAAGATCAAACATTGTCTTCACTTGCTTCAGTGGCTTAGCAAACACGACTAAAGATTTACCAGCAAAGTGTTGAGCTGTAGATGATAATGTTTCCTGTAGAAATTAGATTTCTTTCTATCCAGTTACATCACATGTAGAAAGCCGTGCTGCCATTCAGTTAAATGCTGAGCTCTGTTTGTTTGTCTGTATAAGATCAGGACTTGTTGGGGACACACGGCCTTTATCCACTTTATCCACTGATTATTCCACAGAGAAAAGAAAGAGAAGTACTCAAATCTTTGTGGAGTCACTCGGCTGATGTCCCACTTCAACCTCCTGCATTCAGCCTCCCGTTCTTCCATTTTTCCCAGGTTCCCATTCACATCTTTGCTCCGCACTCTGCCCTCCTGCCTCTCTGGCCCCGAGTCCCCCCCCACCCACCCCACCCCTGCTGTCTAACTAATTGTCAAGGTTCTTGTTAGCATTATGCTAAACTGCGTCTCTCTCTGCAGCAGGAGCCATCCAGTGATATGGAAAGTACCCACAGCGAGGTCTGTACCACTGATAAGAATGAGTGAATGAAAACAGAAACTGCTCCTAAATGTGTTGTTTACTTGCGCTTGCTCTTTTTTTTTTTTTTGCCACCTCCACAACTGGTTCTTGGCCGTCCTAAAAAATCGAGCGGCCCTTTCTCTCCACCACCTCTTCCTCTTATAAACATGTCATTTAAATTCAAACAGCAACTTCATCCCAGGTATTAGGAAAAACTCATTTCACCGCATTAATGGGTCCCTTAAAAAATGCCCACTTACTTGCTCCATGAATTACTCCCCGTAATCCTAATCAACTAAACCCCTGCGCTGATTGTTCCTTTTCTTCGTGGACAAATAGCAAAATGTTTGGAATCAATTCGGCCGCTCTCGGCCCTACCTGTCGGAGTGTTGGGGTAACAGCTAATGGCAGCGAGCTGACAGGCTGTAGAGGGTTGATAAGCATTTTCTCATTATCGAACCCCATTCACACAGCTGGCCGCCACTCACACACACACACACACACACACACACACACACACACACACACACACACACACACACACACACACACACACACACACACACAACACACACTCAATCCCCCAAAGAAATAGATGTTCCCCAGTGCACATTGCCCTCGCTGACGACAATAGATGTAAATAAATAAATATAACATTGGCGTGCATCTGTTGACTGTGCATGCGTTTGACAAAAGGGGGGGGTGGGGGGAGGGTAGCATCTGCTGAGCGACAAACTGATTCATACCTAGAGAGAATAGACAAAACAACAGAAAAGCTGTAAACCGCACAATAGCTCTGCAGTGAAAATACAGTTTGGCAAAGCTCATATGATAATTTTTTTCTTGGAGCTGACGTGTGGACTCATCTCAGTGGTCGTAATTGAGTTGTCACAAGGAAATGCAACTGTCCTAGGTTTGTTGTCGGGATTTGTGAGACTGAATCCTTCGTATTTCATAAAAGATTACATAACTTTTGGTATTAAAAGGTCTAGATATAGTGTTGGTGGATTATTTGGACTATAGGGAAGCAGGTATAATCATATTTTTGACGTCTAAATCACCGCCCACATGTCTGAGCTGTTCGATGATTCATATGAAATGTTCAGTGGCTTCAGAAAGAATGCAGAACCCTTCTTTTTTTGTTTGTTTTCTGTTTAGTTTAGAATTTTAGAAATAAAATAGCAGTTTTTTCATCAAGGTCATCAAAATGCTCTAATTTCTTAAAACTCTTACACGAAAAATTCACATTTAAAAAAGTATTCAGACTCTTTTCTGTGGCACTCGAAGTAGAACTCTTGACATATTCAAGTGTTTTTAAATCCCCTCAGGAAAACAGTGGCCCCAATAATTGTGAAGTTTGGTATTCAGTGAAACTACGAGTCTTGATAAGTCTTGTGCAGAGACAGAAGAGGAACCTGCCAGAAGGTCGACCAGCTCAGCAGCACAAATCAGGAGATTATGATAGAGGAGGACGTCAGTGACTTTAAGTAAAGGGGACGTGGTAATTTGATTAGACTTTCACAAACAACATTTAAAAGAACGTGAGCCTGAGGACAAAGAGAAGAACATGAAGCACTCCTCATCACTCGGCTAATAAATGAAGCACGGCGGAGGCAGCGTCAAACTCTAGTGGTGCTTCACAGCAGCAGACACTACTCAGAATCGAGGGCTGGATACAGAGAGGTCCTCAAAGAGTGCACAAGACCAGGGACTGACGTACGGAGCACCAGCGGAGTCCCTGAGTGATCCAGCCAAAGCCCAGACTTAATACTCGTAGACCATCTGCTGAGAGACCTGAAGATGTCAGTTCACAGACTCTTGTGATCCAGTCAGAGAGGATCTGCCAGGAAGAATTAAACTGCTCACATCCACGGTGGCTTTTACCAAACACCACATTAAAGGTCTGAACTATTTTCTAAATAAGACATTTCAGTTTTTGACGAACAATAAATGTGCAAAACGAAGGCTTCAACACAATAACATGTGCAGAAGGTAAAGTGGTCTGAATCGATTTTTGAAACCACTGCACATTTAAATTTGTATAACGAGAAACAAAATGACAATACAATCTGGTGGAGGTTTCCCGTTACAGACATTATGACTTGTTGAGGTGAGGCAAGCACATGGTTGACTGTAAAGCTAACAATGAGTCAGTTCCATTAAAGGGTTCCAGTACAGGGAGCCAGAACAATGAGTGAGTCAGCACAAAACCAACCAAGACCCTGAAACACTGGGCTGCATGAGTTCAGCCATTTTCCATTTCATTCTATGAGGTTATGTTGTCTGTCGGATATTTAGCAGGATCGCGCAAAAAAACTGCTCGAAGGATTACCACAAAACTGTGTTGGGAAAGTACCCGTTAAGTTTTGGTGCGGATCTGGATCACGTAATATTTTTAACGTTGCAATATTGTGCGTTTTTCACCAATTTCTCAGAGAACAATTCATGGATCTTGACACATTTAGGGGACTGATATTTATGAGTGCACTGAATTTGGTGCAGATCCAAACTAAAATCTGGATCTAGTGAATTTAAATGTGGTTTCATAAGGGGGCTGTTGTTATATATTAATTTGTAATATATATTCATATTATATACGTATTAGTGTTGATGTGATTGGGACCTAAGAGTAAAAAGAAGGCAAGTCTACATCCAAATTTACCCACAGAGAGATTAAGTTATACGATTATTTGATTGGCATTCACAATAAAAATGAAAAAAGACATAATTAAAAAAGAAATAACTAAAGAAAGAAGATAAGGAAATGTTAAAAACAACAAAATGTGTAGTTGCTCCAGCTCGATGTTTTCCAGTCTGCACTGACAGAGTGCAGGCTACAGTAGTGAGGGGGTGGAGGCCATTGTTGGGGTAACGTGAGACAAATGAGACCCTGGAGAGCACTACTTAGCCACTCATAAAGGTCAGATATGGAGCCACACCAGTGGACGTTAATCCCGACCCTGGGGACAGAGTGCACATGTGCCCGTGGATGCAATTGTTTCACAGGCCCGGTGACATTTAAACCTGAGTGAGCGTACAGCCCCTGGACGGCAGAACAGAGCGGACGTGCTCCTGCGCCTCTTTGGCTGAGAAGCAGTGGGCTTTGGAGCCCATGGAGGTTTAATTAGACGTGGCCTTGAGGACAATTAAAACATCAGAGGCTCTTTCCCTCGTGTAGACAGCACCAAGTGGTTGGCACTGTAAATATTCTCTTGATTCTGTTCCTGGGTAAACATTTAAAACTCTCAGCTTCCCCCAAATGCTGTTTTTTAATGAACAGAATGTGCTAAAAAACCAAATTATATTTTGATTACTTCTGCTGAAAAATTCCACCTGACAGCAGGGATATCATTAGCCGCCGCTGTGATATCATTATGAGGCAACAATGTACATTATTATGTAGACACACTAGTCTAATTGGTGTTGTAGTAATAACCCGCTGGCAGGCTGAAGACGTGTCATCCTTTCCCCCTCGTGTTGGCGCTATGCGGTTGTCAGCAGGTCACATTGATTGGGGCACCTGAGAGTTCCGGTTGAATGCGGTGGAGATAATGAGTGGAGGGTCACAGCAACAGTTCAGCCCAAGTGTAATGAGCAGAAAACGAAACGCCGATTCAGTTAATGCAGGAGAGTTGTGTGTACGTGACCGAGGTAGAGATAGAGAGAGGTGTACACTGCGCTTCCCTTCGATGAATAATGCCATCGCTGTGTCCGAGATGTGGCTCGTGTTGTTACATTTTGATTTAGAAAAAGAATCCGACAATCGATTTCTCTTAATTTCAGAGAGTGAGATTTAAAGTCTCTACTCAGAGATGTTTAAACAAAGTCAAGCTCCCCTGGTGATGTCCTCAAAAAGACAAAGTAGAAAACGCTTGATGACCTTTGCAGACAGGCAGCAGAGGAGAGGCCCGAGGTAATTCTACAAAAACACAAGCTGTTCTGACTCAAACCTGAAAAACTAAAAGATTAAAAACCTATTCCTGTTCAGCTAATTGATTCACCTGAGAGAATAAATCCTTGACTCAGGTGATATGTTTACCTCTCGAGACACCATAAGGTGACATATTGTCAACTTTAATCCACCACCACCACCCGGTCCGTTACACATATGAATGCAGAATTGAGGACATTCCCAGTAGCCTCAGCTGCACTTTGTGTTTAATGGCGATAAATTCAATGTTAGCTTATGAACAGGCTGAACTAAGATCATGAACAATGTACCTGTCACCATCACGTGCAGTGAGTGTGTTAGCACGCAGTTAGCATCAGGTCAAAACAGAACAGCCTCACAGAGACGATCATGTTGTGACTTCACTGTTCTTTGACTGTTCCGGACATTTATAATTAACACAAAAAGCTGATTTAACAATAGAAAATTCTGCATATTTTATTCATTCATATAACCACGCAAAAATGTACCATCTCACCCAGGACCAGGCATCACAGCTCACGTAGTTACTGATGCAGTTAGATCACTTTTCTGCCTTCAAATACAAATTCAGCCCATCTGTCATGAGACATATTATATTTGTCTGATAAACAATCTATTAAAGTAGATATTTATCAGACAATAAAATTACTATATTATTATTAAAATGTTCTCCACAATTAAAGATATCTAGAAAATGGTTCGTCTGATAGGAGGCACAGATTAGAAAAAATAGTAAATCTTTCCTGTCTTCTGTGGTAAATTACTGATCAATAAGAAATAATCATACGAAACGTGTCACACAGAAAATGCCTGTTCACAATGAGGCATTAACTCCACCTTGTGGTGAAGAGAAAATCTGCAACCTCAAGATGAAGGTTGTTACGACAACACGACACACATGGGACATTTTACTCCACGATGTGAAATGTTAAAGCTTCTTCATTCCACAGGTGCAAAGCATTATGGACTTCATAGTGTTTTTGTTTAAGTTTTTAAACCCTTCACTTTCCATCGGAGTCAAACTGTGTCATTAAAAAGAGAGAAAGATATTTAAAAACACAAGCAGCTTTAATTCAGGAACAGCTTTAGGAAATAGCATTTCTTACAAAAAACACTCAATTACTACATGGATCACACACACACTGACCTGAACCAAACAGTTAGTCTTTAATTTAAAATGTCAAAATAAGTGACATACAAAAATCTGTTTGTCAGAGTTAAGCTGCAGAAAAACCTTTACCTGTAATTACAGATCAATTACGATGACCAGCTCAATGAAGTTGGTACCAATGAGATTTTTTATGAATACCACAAAAATACCGTATTTTTTGCCAACCTCATTTTAAGTATCGTTATCAGTCATTTAAAAAACGAATTTTAACTGAAAACAAAAGTTTGACAACATAACACAACTAGAAAACTTTAAGTCTAACTCAACAACTGACAATCTGATTGTTTGAATGAAAACCTTTACTCGTCTTCGGGGTTCTTCTTCACCTCCTCGTTCTTCTTCACTTCCTCGTTCTTCTTCACCTCCTCGTTCTTCTTCACCTCCTCGTTCTTCTTCACTTCCTCGTTCTTCTTCACCTCCTTTTCCTGCGACACATTTTTGCCATTTTCCTCTTCACCTTTGTTTTCCTCCAGGTTCGTCTGTTTCTCCTCTTTCTGCTCCGGTTGGTCTGTAGCTGTTTTCTCTGCGGCCGCGTCGGGCTTCGGCGCTTCCTCTTTCATTACCTCCTGAACGTTGTACTTTCTGTACAGTGCATAGTCTTTGACCACGCTGATGCAGCACACAGTCTTGATGACCTCCACAATGATTGTCAGTTCTGGGTTGGTCAAATCCACTTTGTTTTTAGGGTTCAGCATCCCCACGAGACCTGGAATGGATTTAAAAATAACAAAAGGTCAGTTCATCATTAAACATTAATCATCAAAAAGGTGAAATCCACTTTTTTCATTTGACAAATCAGTCAAAGCACAACCTGCGATGGATTTGATGATTTCGTCTCTCTTGTTGTGGCTGCTGTTCCGGGCCTTGAAGGCGATCTGATACGTAGCACAATTTGGGGTTTTGAACCACGACTCCAGGTAAGTGGTCAGATACTTCACCATGTCATCCTGAAAGGCCTTGCACGTCCCAGTCACCTGGAGAAGATCAACACAATGATCACACACTATCAACCAAGTAAACTTAGATTATTGATGAGGCTCCAATATTATAACATCTTTTTTATACTGTGTGTTTAATGTAAACTATGATTTTATCTTCTCACTGGTAGCATCCTTAGAATCACTCTGGACTTCTTCTTCTTGGTGGTGTGGAGATCAGACAGGATGTGATGAACCAACTTGTCAGATTCTAGGACAGAGCAAAATAAATATAAAAAACATTATAGTCACATTAGCTTTTATACTTAAAGCACTGACTGTTGTTTCACTGTTGTTAAGCGTTTACCCAGATTCTGAGTTCTGATGAAGATGACGTTGTTCGCTCCGCTCTCCATAGCCTGGAAGCGCCTCTGTTGTTTGGTTCCAGATGCTTTCAGCTGTGCCACTTCCTTCTTCAGTGCGACGTCCACGTCTTCTTCCTCAGCCTCTTCGTCACTGCTGCTCCCAGTATTGTCTTGCAGCTGGAACCAAAACAGAGGCACTTTTCAAACACCAGTTTAGGAATATAATAAACTAAGGCTGGGCAATGAAACAATATCAGTAATTATCACAATACAATTTTCATCGATAGCAGTAAAACAAAAATCCAATATATATCAATATCATGCATTATGCAAGAATGGTGAGGAGGTACAACACATAACTGATCAATCTCAGATTTCTAATGTTTTCTGCCCATAAAGACGAGTTCGAAACCACAACCTCACTATTTAAACTTAAAAAAACCGAATTTTATCATTGGCTGATATGAAAAAATGTATCTTGATATAATTATTGCCCTCATTATCATTCAATTTCATTTTTTAAGTTTCTCAAATTTGCTTTATAAACTTAATTGTTTTATCTATGAAGTATAAAGAAAAACACAAACAGATAAAGTTAGGCAAGACATCATTTTGATCAAATCAGCAAATCCTCACATAAAACACTGAAACCAGCATAAATATAAAAATTTTTCCTTAAAAAAGTATTTAAATTGTTGTTGATCAGTTGTTTCAGGGGTTCATCACATCTGTTTGGTCACATTTAAGTGTATTAGTGACTTCTGGGAAAAAAGTGAGAGTTATGAGGACAATTCAAAAAGTTTAGTTAGTCCTTCCCAGCAGAACATCCCTGTGCAGTAATGCCTTTCCCCCTGCACATCCACCTTCATCACACCCCCTCCAGTCCCGAGGTGTCAGATCCACGTCGCCCCCCCAGACCACCTCCGTGTTTCCCCCCCTCACCTTCTCGGGTCCGAACAGCTCCTCCGCGTACTCGCTGAGCAGGTTGAAGGCCTCCGCGGTGCACTTCCTCTCGTTCATGTTGCACGTGATGAGGATGCCCTCCATGCCCACCTCCAGCTCCCGGGAGCCCTTCCACCGCTTGCCGTGGTGGCCGTACCGCTTCCTGCTCCGTTTCACCGCGGCGGACATGTCTGGACTGCGGGCTTCTTTCTCCCAGCGGCGGCTCCACCTCCCTCTTGTTTTGGTTCGCCTCCGTTAGCCGCTAGCTAAACAGCTGAAGCTAACACGCGCGTTTTGGAGGGGTTTTCTTTCACTTTACGCCACAACGTACAAAGTCATGAGAGGTTACTGGTTTAGACTGGACACACGTTAATGTTTAAACTGGGGCGGCTTCAGGTTTTAAGTCATACTGGTTTGATGCCGTCACAACATTCATTGATAACACGTTTTTCTGTCGCGATGTACGGCGAGCGAGGAGGGACCAGACACTTCCGACATTGCCGCGAAGCACAGTTTACAGTTACCTCTTAGTTCGTCTTCTTCTCTCGGGTTTTATAAGGCGGTTGGCGAACCAGCTTAGAGGCGCATTACCGCCACCAACTGGACTGGAGGGAATGACAAACAAGATAAACAACATTTTACAAATCGCTTGCTATTGATACAAAATTATATTGTGATAATTATTGTAGTTTTATTGCCCAGCCCTAATGTGTTTTTGTATATGAAGGCGATCCTCAAAAAATTAATTGAAATGAACAGAGTGAAAAGGTATTGTTTTTATTTCATTAGGCATAAAACACAACTCTATTATTGTCATTATCAAACATTTAACTTCATCTTCATGTGAAATGA
The DNA here is from genome assembly GCF_022539355.2 of Hippoglossus stenolepis. NCBI lineage: Eukaryota > Metazoa > Chordata > Actinopteri > Pleuronectiformes > Pleuronectidae > Hippoglossus > Hippoglossus stenolepis. Next base: position 23,975,643 of record NC_061484.1, read on the forward strand.
CCATTATTAATATAATTTACTGTCCATTCATACATCATGAATACAAAATACAAATGCATGTATTGAAAAGAATTAAAGCACAAAAATCAAACAAACAACATTTACAATGAAGAACATAAAAACAACCAATTAGCTTATTTTGCATTGATGATATTTTGGACATGATTAATACTCAAAATTGGAACTTTAGCATTTAAAGCAATAAATTAGAAAAAGGCATTGATATGACTCCTGTACTGTTTTTCATTGAAAAATTAAATTTCACAGAATAAACAATGCAGAAAGGATGTGCATTCATGTGCGTATAAAAAAGTAAATTTTCTTAATTCAAGCTCTTAGGACATCTTAGGAATCATTTATGATTTTTTAATTATCAATTAATATATAATAGATCAATATATCAGCATCAGAAAGTTTTACTCCATAATAGCAGCGATGGCATCGGCCCTCAAAAATCTTCATCTGAGGCTTTAGTGGAATATATAATAAGACCTTCATTATCTCCAATGAGGTTTTTTGAAGAAGTTAAAGAGGCGACACAGAAAATAGTTATTCAGGTACCATCTCTGTGCGAATGGATAATTATATATATATTATATATAAAATGTGTCAGTATGACTAGTATGATGGAGCAGGTGCGGCTGTTTCTCCAACACATTAATAGCTTTTTCTTATGGTTGACCTCTGTTGTGGTGGACAGTTCAGAGTGGAGCTGAGTGAAACGGAGGCCCCGGCAGCAGGAGAGGCCACTGAACTCCTCTTCATCAGAGACGACTCCCATTTGAAGAACTCACATCCCTTCTGGATCCGGCCTCCGCTGCCCGAGCGGCGGACCGGACAGCAGTAAAACCCTCGGCCGTGGTTTGGACCCCCGTTGGACACGAGCTGCCGCTTGGCACGGCGGCCGCACGCACACAGTGGAGATGTGATCTGCTGTCCTTTTTTAAATGTCACGGACATTGAGGAGCGGTTGGTAGATGATGAGTTTGTGTTGGCTGATAAAGAGGAGAAGACGTTTTTGGGGGTGAACAGCGAGCTACATGAGGAAGGATGTGATGCTGCAGCCTGTTGTACTAGGTCATTGAAGATGGTGAAAGAGGTCCTCGGCGTTTTGTGAGTTGTGTTTTGCATGATGACTGGTTTCGGTTTGACAAATGAGGTGTTAGGTGTGGAGGTCTTTCCTGGGATGAAAACTTTGTGCCTGAGTAAAGAGGGTGTGTTTGTTTTGTTTGGGGCTTTGTCCGAATTCTTTTGGAATAGTAGAGAGTTGAGTTGTGCCAATTTGTTTTTGGAAAACCAACTAACAGTCTCCGGCACAGCAAAACATGTATCTGGCCCTGAGATCACTGAGTGCTGCCTCATCATATTTAACTGATCCACTCTCGTGTTCTTTGCAGAAACAAACGTTGTGGATGAGTGAGTTGTTTTAGAGGAGTTTTCAGCGCTTGTATTGTCCCTTAATGTGACCTGACCCTCTGTTAAATCTGATGTATTGTCAGATTCTTCCCACACATAACATCCACTATCTAAATCGGAGATACGTTCTCCATCAGTTTCATCATCCCCCTCAAACACCACATCGTCATATGAACCCCACCTCTCCTCTGTTTCCACTGAAAGTTCTCCATGTTCCTCATCCTCCACATGGGCCACTGTTCCTCCGCTTTTTAAAGGCTGGTCTGTGTGAGGTAGATCAGACAGGCAGCCCAGAGTCGTGGAGCACAGGATAAGGGTTTTGTTGCCGTTACTGTGCGGTGAGGACATGTTTATCGTAACTGAAGAAGAAAGATCAGCGACAGCGCCTGAGATTACCGACCTCCTGCCGCATCCCCACAGTGGTGTATTTGTACCATTCAGAAGTGTCTTGGGTGAGATCAGGCTTTGAACAGATTCCTGAACTGAACTTGCATTTTCCGTTGTGTCAGATTTCACCGCATTCTTCTCTGAACAGGTTTTTATTTGACATGATGTCAGAGGAATCTTAGACGAGGAGGATTTGTTTGTGGTAGGTGTATTTTCCTCGTTATCGGTGTTGGGTTTTTCTTTCTTCTTGTCTGTAGTTACGTTTCCAAACACAGGTTTGACCGTTGATGGCGTCTATAAGAAGAAGACGAGAGATAATCAACAACTCTTAATATATCACCCATTTCTTTGCTGCATGCTTAATTATCTGCTTCCTCCTTATTTCCATTCTCCAGGAAGATGCATCTTCAAAAGCAAATTTGCACCACAAAAAAAGGCAGGGAGATCGTAGGATCTGATTTGCAGAAGTCCACGTTTATATTCATTTATTTATAAAATCTCTTAACAAAATTGTTTAAAATCCTCATGTAAAATCTCTGTATAATCTTCAACCATGAAGATCTCCATATATTGTTGTCATCATCCATAACAGGTTTTTGCTTTTGGAGACAGAAGGGGGCCAGGTATTTAGGAGCTGGGATGCGTTGGACGAAAGCCACTCACCCTCTCAAGGCTTCTAGTGATCTTCATCACACACCCATCCCTCATCATCCTCGCTGCCAGCTGAGCTGTATTTCGGGAATCATCCAAACCTGAGGAAATAGAGAAAAACGAGACACACATGCTTAGATTGGGTCCGTTTTCTATGTAGAACAGAGATCTAAGAACCTGCGCTCTTTTTTGTACCTGAATGTTCTCTTCCTGCAAACTGTATTCCGAGATCTTGAAGTGCCCCATTCAGGCCTTTGGGTTTCCTGTCGTAAAAGAGCTGGAAAGTGTGGGACAAGGATTTATTAAGACACGAGGGCCAAAATGATGAGGCATTGTCAGATAGCTGGCTTAAATTTTGAAAATTTCTGCGTCCTCCTGCCTGAAATCAAAAAACAATAAAAAAGAAACAATCTGACTGAAAATCTAACTGAATTTGTCATTACTATACAAAACTAAAAACAACAACCAATAATCAAAACAATTGGTAGATAAATCAATTGCAAAATATTTTGTTCAGTCACAATCATAAGTGAGACAGCAGGAGAAAGAGCAGAAGAGAAAGTAAATGAGCTTCCACTTACTCTGTATGTGCTTCTCAGATCGATCCAGCTGTTGAGCGAATCAGGTTTATGCAGCTGCTTTCGTTTGCACTCGTACTGCAAACAAACTCCAAGATCCCAGTCTGATACGCAACGCAAATGGTGGAACAGCAAAAAGGGATAACGTTAAATTTTCTATATATATCAGTAAGGCAATAAGGCAAAAATAAAACCAATGCTGCTCTTTTAATGCAGTGTTTTGTTGCATGTGATAATGTGTTTGACATTTAAAAACTGTTTGTTATTTTAGTTGACGTTTAGATTTTTCTTCCAAAGCAAGAACATTTTTACCTGAGACGAGAGCGAGAAAGCTTACAGGGTTCATGACTAATGATTTATGATAAAAACCAATCAAAAAGACTTCTACCTGACCACGTGAGGAAAGTGCACAGTTTTTGAGTCGGTGAAGTTGAAGAACACTTCTGTTGTTTGTTGGGAAACACCACACCCTTCTCGAGCTGCAGGTTTTGCAGCCAGCGGCAGAACCGAGAAAGACAGATCCGCAGTGGGATCCCTGCTTCAACTTGTATCTGCCAGACAGAGATGAAGCAGTCAGATGGAGACAATGAACAAATGAACTGAAGTAGACATTTGTAGTTGTGTATTTGAGCCTGTGCATAGACACCTGTGTGATCCCTGTCAGCTCAGTGCAGAACTCGGACAGGGTCGGGTGCTCCTGGGGTTGAACATACGTGTGAAACTCAGACTCGACTTCCCCCGAGGAAGTGTTCAGCAGGACAGCAGGAAACTCAACTGAAAGAAGAAGGAAAAGAGAAACGTGTGTGTGTGTGTTATTGGCAGTAACAGTGATAAAGATGAAATACTAACGAAAAATGAGTCAGTGCTACTCACTAACTTCCGGACTGTAGTTGCTTTTCTCTCTCCAGCAAGTGGACTCAAAGTCGATCACTATCAGGTATGAAAATGTCTGATCTGAAAGAGAGCAGAGAGTAAAGATGCAGCGGGAATCGAACCTAAACATTACACTTCTGTGAACACGGGATCGATTCAGACTCACTTGATACCAGAGGTTTCTTGGACCCAGAGGAAGACTGACTCCTCTGCCTCAACAACCCCATCTGTCTGCGGGGGAATGGAGGAAAACACATGAAAAACTGAAACTTAAACTTAACTTAGCCCAAGAAGAGCGAATTTTCTTGTTCTGAAATACATAACAATGTATAATAAATGTGTACAAGTACTGAAAAACCTTTAAATACTTCATAAATACATCTTAACACATGGAGATATTACACAGTTTCCTCGTTTCTCCAGGTATCAGGGTTAGCTGTTTAGCTAGTTAACGAGCTAATGGCTGTTTGGATTTATCTGTTACTCACTTCGCCAGTTTCTTTGTCGACATATCTGCGACTTCAACCTGGGAACCGGTTGTTTTTCTAATCATTGAAATCGGATTGTGTGTGAAACGATGAGAACATCTCGACAGGAACAACTTCAGAAAACACAACAACGATCGCGCTGCTTTTTTCAAAACTACTCATCCATCATTCTGAGCTCGACTAGCTGGGGCTGCAGCCCAAAGCAATCCAACTACCGAGACAGTCGATCAGAGAAAAAACAGGCAGTTTGATGAAACCGGATGAACTACATTTCCGGTTTTACTAAGCCCTGTCAAAATAAGAGGATAAACACGAATATAGACATATATAAACGACTGACTACTTTCTTATGGGAGTTTTGTTTGATGTTTAAATATAAAATTATAAAACCTACTAAAAGTCAAATTTTCCTCGTGAAAGGCACCACGACAGTCAACATTTAACTTTATGTTGAAAGTCATGAATCGGAAGTAGTCTTTTCCCCTCACATGCACGAGCCTGTGCAGCAGCCATGTGTTTCCAACCTTCTCCAACATGTCGCTCATGTGAAAAACTGTGAATTTGGAAACAATCGGACCAATAACATCTGGTATTTACACACTTTGACTCTCGTGTTCGTTCTCACACAGACACAGATCGTATAAACAAACAGCAGAGATCATGTTCCAGGATACAGATACATTCAGAAACTGTTCAGTGATCGAGAGGGAGCCGGTCATTTACTTATAGTTTAAGGGGAAATGTTAATTTATAAAACTCATAGTAGTTTCTGCATCTGAATCTGTGGAGTGAGGCTGTGGATCAGTTTGAATGTGGATTTAAAACAGTGTCCAAATATAACCCAGTTTAAAATAAACTACAAAGATATGTTAACAAGATGCAGGGATGAAGAGGGGGTTTGACGATCACTACTTATAACATGTTTACTACATGTCTCACCATATGGACTTTCTCTCATCTGGCCTGGATATTATTTACGATTTTTCCCATTCAATACTATTAGCAATGTGATACCGTTTCTAAAATAGTATTTCTGTTAGTGCCTCAATATAGAGGAATGTACTGTTAACACGTTTTTACACAAAACCCTTTTTCCTTTGCAAGATGAAGTAATATTATAATTTTAGTGATATAACAGTATGAATAAGTTGTGTCCAGAAATATGGAGGATGTATATTTGGTTATTAATAAAAGCATGAGATTGCCACTATTGAATTATTTCACAATAAAAGCAACCACAGTCTAAAATTATGATTTTTAAAATGTTACCTTAAAATGGATGGATACAAATCACTAGTTTCAAATTCAGTGCCGTATTTTCATATTTGACAGATCCTCATGCACAGCCCTCGCTGCCTGAACTCTAGACCCCACTGGTCTGCCTCAATATGCACAAGAGGAGTGTTTCAAGAAGAGTGTGTGTAAAACACAAACCAGTATACAGTGCATAATTGACTCCTAGAACACATTTCAAATTCAGTTTCTATTTTCCTACAGAAACCTCACCATGAAAATGGAGCCTTCATCAGCAGCTACGAGCTGCAGAGAGAAGAGAAGGAACGTCTCCTCCACAGCTCACGACACGGCCAAGAGATTAAAAAGTGAGCAGGAAGGAGCGGTGGCACCTCCACTCTGTCCGCCGAGGATCTCTGTGCCGCTCGACCGCCTCCAACAACCAATTACACTGACTGAGCTGACAGAGCTGCTGCACTACGCCGCTCTGGGGAAAACAGGTGGCATCCAACAACCCAGGTAATGACTTTTGCAGCAAGCCGTGATCTATTTCACCGCCTCACATATAACTTTCTGTAACTTACTTATAATGTGTCCTTGTACTTGAGCCATCATAAAGACATCTTTTATCCACACCCCCTATTATATCTTTAAACCTCATTATTCTGTCATGGTCCTACTCTCCGTCCTACTCCCAGTTGGTGTCGTCTCCACCACCAGAGGAAGGTTAAAGGTGTGAATGTTGTAGTCGTGGAGGGTCTGACCCAGAGTCACTTTTACAAACACTACCTCACGCTGCGACGCCTCAGAACCAACTATAGCTCTGTAAGTATCTGAAGAGGATGTAGATTATTTGATGAGAGACGTTCAATTCACAGTGTCAGTATTTATATCTGCCTTTTTCGGACCAATGCAGAGGATCACCTTCACTCCACCATCTCAGAACGTGGCATCTGGAATCTTCAGCAATGAGGTTCCTAAGTCAGACGATCCATCACTTTCAAAAACACACATGGACAACAGTCAAATACCCAAAGGTGAGAAACATTTGTAATGAAAGTTACAGTTGAACTCATTTAAAGTTAGTCAGGCCTGATTATTCATGATAAACTCTTTTCCCGATCTTCCCAATTTGTGACTGTCTGTGTCAATTTGTGTTCTCCTGCAGCCGTGAAGTTTCACCCAGTAATCAGCAAGTTTGGGACACGGACCAGAGGACTGACAGCGTATCTACTGAGCCAGGAGGAGATGATCCAGAAGAACTACCCGGTCAAAGGTGAGTCTCTATTAACCAGGTTATATATGACACATGAGCATTTTCACGATTTAACCTCACTCTGCTCCAGACATGGCCTCGCTCTCTGTCTCCATCTGTACCTCCTCACGTCTTGTTTTGTTTCTCTGCTACAGGAATGCCTGGGTTTGAGGAGTTTGTGTGCACGGACAGTGTTGAGTGTGCGACTGACAGCAGCCCTCTGTATGGACTCGACTGTGAAATGGTGAGTTGCTCTTAGTTCAGCCCGGCTGTTAACATCATTCATGAGAGATCCCACACTTAATGCATCCTGAATGTCCAGACCACTTGTGATTGGATCTCACCTCTAACGCTCTGTGTGCAGATATATATGTACGTCCTGTCTTTGTGCACTTTAGAGTGTGTGTGTGCATCAGTTGATCCTTGTTTCACTGTTGTGTTTCAGTGTCTGACGGAAAAGGGAAACGAGCTGACTCGTGTCTCTCTGGTGGACAGTGATGGAAACTGTGTTCTGGACGATCTGGTGAAACCTGAGACCCGCATCCTCAACTACCTGACAATGTACACACAACACACACACACCAACACACACACACACACACACACACACACACACACACACACACCACACCACACACACACACACCAGCCAACATCATGAATTATATTAAAACATTAAAACATATTTCTATTCTATGTCTTCTGATAGGTTCTCTGGTGTCACCGCAGCAATGTTGCGACCAGTCACAACCACCCTGAGGGACGTTCAGGCGAAGCTCAGGGCGCTGTTGCCGCGGGACGCCGTTCTGGTGGGACATTCCATTAACTCCGACCTCGGGGCTCTGAAAGTGAGTGACTGCTGACATTTAGATTTCTGCTCGTGACGAATGTGAAAGTATCACGACACGCTTGAGTTTGGTCTCGAGAGGATGAAGATGAAGCCTTTGTGTTTGAAAGCAAACACAAATTTTCTTCTTATTTTCTAAATTTCTCTGTATATTCTACATTCTACCCTGGTTATTTAATTCTGGAGGAACACAACCATGTATCTTTTGTCAATATGAATAAGTCCTGACCTTTGTCCTCACTGCAGCTGATCCACCGGCATTTAATCGACACGGCCCTGCTGTACAGGAAAGAGTTTGGACAGAAGTTTAAGCTCAAGATCTTGGCCGAGAATATTCTGAAGTAAGTTTTCTCTTTTCTCTCTCCCTCTGCGCTTCTGTCTCTCCCTCCAACTGGGGCTTATAATTCAACATGTCACTTGTGTTCCAGGAGGCAAATACAAACCGAAGAGAAGAAGGGTCATCATCCCACTGAGGATGCTGTGGCAGCCCTGGAGCTGGCCCAATACTTTATTAAAACAGGACCTCGTCAGGTAACCCATCGTTCTCTAACACACACACACACACACACACACACACACACACACACACACACACACACACACACACACGTACAAAGGTGATACAATATTTTCTGTGCACCCTCATCATCAGGTTGTGGAGCATCACCTGGAGGAGCTGTGGGGATACACAATAGAGGAGGAAATCATAGAGCTGCCTGCACCCACACCGAGTCACAGGTACAACACCCGCATCACAAAATGTTCCAGCAATGACAAAGCAAAAAAACACTCACGTTGTTTTTGTCATTAAGTTATGTTTGAGTTAGAGCCTGAATGATTTATTGATATAAGATTCTCGTCTCCATTTCAAATGTGAAATCCATCTTATCACACATCCTGGTGCACTTGACCAATTCTCTGTCCTGTTCTCTCTTGTGCAGGTTTGCAGACATATTACAGACCCTCGGCCGGTCAGTTGCCTTCATAGGGAAGCGTTCTGACGTCGCTCTGGATTTGTCCCATCAGCAGTGGCACAACTCTGACAAAGAGGTTAGAAGATATTTGGTTTTGACTCCGTCCCTGGAACCTGAAATTAACCAGGTGCGCATATCGCAAATCCCGTAAGGTTTGCTATAGTTTACCTATTTATTAGATATCAGGATTCCTCTATCTAAATATATCAGATCAGCAGTGATGTCTTCTTGTGACGCCTTTCTACGTATTTGCATCCTTTTTCTCATCATTCTCTCACTTTTTGTCTTGTCCCTTTCTTGCTCTTCCTCTCTCCCATTCCCCCATCCCCTACACTCCTCCTTCCTCTGCACCTCTGTCTCCTCTCTCCCTCAGGTGTTGGCCTCTTTCAGGAGACGGGCCGAGTGTCCGTTCCTCTCAGTGCTCCGGTTGTCTTCCCTCTCAGACCACCTGAAGCGCTGTGTTCCTCACCGGGAGCAGCAGTACCAGAGGGTGAGTCACTCTAATTGTAAAACTAAACTAAAGTGGCAGAATACTTTTATACTTTGGTTGGACTAGGCAGCACTGGGAGAAATCCTGCCACGCCGGTGAACCTATAAAACAAACCTTGCCATTTACCATCCTCAGCAGTGTGATCATAGGGAAATGTCAATAATCAACCCCCGGCAGCCACCACCATAGATTGAACCGAATCCTGTAAGAAACACTGTGTAATTAACTCAACTTAAATCTGTGTGTATTCCTCCTGCAGGTGTGTGCAAACCTTCGTGACATGTGCGTAGTCTTCGCTGGGCCGTTTCCGGCAGGTTTCTCTGAGAAGGAGGCGAAGCGGCTTTTTCGTCGCTGCGGACCAGTTCGGAAAATCAAACTGCTGAACACAAGCGTAAGAGTAAGTCTCACCTGCATCGCGACCCTTCAGTTATTACAGGTTTCTTTTCTGATGGACTGTTTATTTCCGTCACAGTTCAACCAGTGAACTGATCGACGTAACGGTCGCTGTTCATTTGTATAAAAAGAAAAGATTTATCCACAGAGAGACCCTTGGATCTTTTTGTTTTCATTTCCCACTGCTTTCGGTTCCACTGTTTTCCTCTCTCTGGATTTGCTGTATTAAATGTCCTCTTGGACGATGTTTGGTCTCCAGGTCCATGCAGAGGTAGAGTTCGAGCTGCTGGAGGGAGCGACGCTCGCTTTAAAAACTTTAAATGGGCTCAGTTTGCAGGGACAGTCCATCAAGGTAGTTCTCCTTTTTCTTTTTGTTTCTTATTCCTTTTACACCTATGTGCTCTATCTTCAACATGTTTGGTCCTTTGTGCCTTTTCTAGGTGCAGAGGCCTGTTTACGAGTCGATGCTGGACGTGGATCTGACTCTTGACGCTTTGGCGCATGACGCCCTCGACACCAGTCACCTCTACGCTGTTAAATCAAAGCCCAGTGTGACTGAGCGCATAAACAATTCTGCAATGATCAACGGAAACACATTAGATGCAAAATGTCCAGGTGCAGCTTGTGTTAAAACTGCAAATGGGTTACACTCTGCTAAAGGGAACGATAAACGGCTGCAGCTGGAGACCGAACTGTCTGAGGAAACACTCACAGAGACGTTCGGTCACTTTGGAGCCGTGGAGAGAATCCTCCTTCCTGCCAAAGCCGGAAAACATACAAGACACGCGTACATAAGTGAGCAAAACACGCTACAGGATTCATGTTCATTATCTCAGGTTCTATTTGTAGCGGTTTTCCCCAAGATTGTAAAACTCTCCACCCTGGTGTGTGTTTTACAGAGTTTGAGAGTCCAGAGGTCAAACACGCAGCCCTCAGCTCCTCTGATGATCCCCGCACGGAGGACTACGTCATCTGTCCGTCCCTGACTCCGCCCCACTTGCGCTCATGGGCCGCCCTGACAACAAGTACAGTGGATACTGAGGGGGAAGACGAGGGGAGTGGCCATATGCACGTCAGTTCTCAGGTAAGAAAAGGGGTTGTAATCACTCCAGTCAGTTGGTGTAATGACCTTCTGGTTAGTGGACGACCCACTTTGACCCCCTGAGCCTCAAATAGCTAAACACAAGATAGAGTTCCCAGCATCACTCTACCACACGGTTCAAGGCGCATCACAGCACTTCATGCAATCCAGGGAAATCTTGTACGCACAATTTGTTCTGTCGTCAACTGTGAACTCGTATTTTAGATCCATCACTTCTTTCCGTTGCTTCACGTCATCTTTATTTTCTCATCTTAAAACAACTCGTCTGTGGTTTTCATTAACTTTTTTTCCTTAACTTGTCTGGGTCTAGGGTGTGTGTGGGGGGAGATGCCACATCTCAAGGGGCCTTAGAATAAATTCTGTTCCAATACATTAAATTACCCAGTGATATCCACTCTGTCTGCCGGCGTAGTAAACGTCACACCTTAGCAGAAACACTTGGATGTGTGTCGTCTGCAGGACCAGGAGATTGAGCTCGTGGTGGGGAAGCTGGACCGATGCCTGGGGAAGCTCTTTAGAAGTCTCCCAGAATGCACCTTGTCTGTGGTCGTGCTGCTTGGACACGACAGGTGAGGAATCCGAGTGTCTCAGGATAAAAAAAACTGATATCAGGTGAAAATATTTCTCATCCATCTCTTCTCTTCTCTAGTGCTGACGACCCGCATCCTGGTTTGTGCTTCATGGAGATTAAATCTGGGTCCAGGTGATGAACAAGGAACAAAATATCTTCCACTGCTACAATTCTTCCTCCTGTGAATCAAGCCAATGAGGATTTAAAAAAAACAATTATTTAATAAATCATGGACTTTGTTTTTGTAAAACCTCCTTTACAGCAGAGTTGTAATTTTTAACAGAATAATACACTTTTCCATTGGGAACCTGTATATTAAAGACAAGTTGAAGTCAAATGTAGTACCCAAATATTTTTGTTGCCAGGAAACAAACTACAAAGTTAAAGTGCATTTGCCCTAAAGGACAATAAACCCTCCAGATGTTTTTAATTGTTGATAGCTCAGGAAGTTCAGAATATTTATGGAACAAGGAAAACTTTGTAATGTTACGTTTCCTCTTTCATTTCCACTCCTCACCCTGAACGTCTGTTCTATGCAACTTTGGTGAGTGGGTACGATCTCCTGTGAGAAGTGTGGAACAGAGCAGGAGCAGCTTCAATGGTAAGAGTCCGGTCCAGTGAGTTAAAAAGACTTACTCATTAAAAACCAGGGTTTATCGCCAATATTCAGGAGGAAACTTTTTAAACAAAGAATTCTAGAACAGAGTTCAGTGGATTTGTTGGTGGCAGCTCTTCTGGCTCAGGAAGCCGGGGATCATGGGTAATATCCAGCGTTCAGTCGTGTTTCTCTCCAGTGAGTGGGACGACACAGTCACAGCTCCACTCGACACATTAAAAGGCTTTTTACTCTACATGAAACCACTTCATTGCCCGGACAGGGAGCCCAACAGAATTAGTCACCTCATGTGGATGCAGAGGGCGCTGTTGCTCAGTAAAAGTTAGTGTTGCTTTAAATTTAAAGGAAATTCCCTCGAGATAAAAAAAGCTGAACACTTGCATGGAAATATATGATCAACCAACATCACTTTTGTTTTTTTTCTTCAAAATCCATTTAAAATTTCCAGTACGTCTATTTAACTGTAAATCAGTCACTAACGGAGAAAACAGACGATACGGAGACAGAAATACTAAGAAACATTCTTTAATTTTTTCCCCTTTTCCAAGGAAATATTTAAGGATTTTTTAAACTATCTTATACAAAAATGCATACGTCTCTTTAACGTTTACACCTTTTGCATTAGAACATACTTACAGACATTGTTGCAAATTGACACGATTACAAAACATTCAACACAAAAAAAAGGTAAAGAAAAACAAATCTGTACAAAACAACAAGCACCTCATGAGGGGGGTCAAACTGCCACCAATAATAAATATCACATTATCATTGAGAAGCTTAAACATGTCTGATAAAACTGGGGAGTTGACAAGTTACAATTTTCTTTTTAAAAAGGGGAAAAAGAATATTTTACTGCATTAAAATACTAGATAAACCCGACATTGTAAACTACAGGACATGTCAAGTGGTATTTTATCTTTAAATTCATGAAATGTATTCACAGGGACACAGACTAGAGACAATTACATCTCCCTCACGTGCACGAACTCACGCGCACACACAACTCACGCTCACAAAATATAAGACTGAATAGAGGTGATTCGTCGTTAAAACTGATGAATGAATCCGAAGTGAACGCTCGGCTGTGGCTGCTCTCTGGACTGAGCGGAGGAGAAAGGAGCATTTCTGTATTTAAGCTTTTCTAAAGATGTTGTGGTTTATTTGTGTGTTTATCCAGAAGAGTTGCCTGCTCCTCTGGTGCAAGATCAAAATATGGCAGCTGTCGTTATGGCTTGTGTTTTCTCTTTTAAATAGTCCAGTCAAAGCAAGATTGGCTGGTGGCTTTGGAACCGGTATCCGCAGCTTCTGAGTGAACGAATGAATTCAGGGTCACTCCCAGGAGGGTGACTCAAGTGCTTAGGAGAAGACTGAGGAGGAGCCGCTCAGTGCTGGAACGTGGCCGCTCCGCTCGCTACCAGACATCTGGGACGTCAAACAGCGAAGTGGAAGACTCAGCCGCTGTAAAGGAGGGAGAGGTTTTCAGATAAGAACAAGAAGAAACATCTCAGATACATTGATTAACACGTAATGTGCGATCTGTCATTTATCAATCCATCACTTTGATTCAGATTAAATATCTCAACAATTGCCCCCCGTCCCCTGACCTCTCCTGTTACACCATCACACTCCAACCATTAAATTTGGTTCAGACATGCAGGATTATTTGTAATCATGCTGGTGATTAAGGATTTCAATTTTTTTCTAGTTTCTTGGTGGGTTAAAGACCCTCAGGTGGAGAAAGCAGGTCCCCTACAAACTCACCTTCAGCCTTCTTTTTCTTTTGACCTTTCCTCGCATTAGCCGCCGGGGCTTGTTGCCAGGTGACCGTCCCCTCAGCATCACTGACTGGATCTGGGCCCTCAGGACTTCCCTCCTCGTCCTGCTGCTCGTCCTCGTCAGGGAGGAGACTCAACCCTGCTAGATCTGATGCATCTCTGCAGGGCACAGCAACCATGAAGAGGCTTAAAATCCCAGCAAAGAGGATAACAGCATAATCGATCTCCTCTGTGTTCACTTACGTCGTCTTCAGCCAGCCCTCTGATGTCTTGCTCTCGACAGCGTCAGTATTTGCATCTAGGGAACACAACAGTGGGAGCATGAGAGCTGAGATTAGACCTCCTTATGTTTGCAGAATTCTTAAATTAAGATTAGATTGAAAACAAAACTCTAGATGCATTACTGAAATCCAAAACTGTGTGGGTGGAAACAATGTTGTCAATCCAGAACACATCTGCCCCGTCTGTTCTGGAGCAGGTGGTCATAAATAAAACATTAAATTCTGATTATTCAAAATGCCACCCGCCCTCGTCCTCGGGGCACGCTGAATCCCCACTAAGTCCTTTCCTGGGGGTGACCTGCGTGTCTGCAGCAGGGAAGTACATATGCATGCATGTGTTCACACACCATCAGTTTTCATCTTCTTGCTGCCCATGCTATCCGGGTATGAGTAGTGACTCCAGCCGTCTGTAATAACAAGTTCTCCGATCCCCTGCTCTCCTTGAACCGGACTGATGCTGCGTTTCCTCAAACCCCTGCAAGAAAATAACAACCGTACATAGAGCAGAGTATAAATTACCTGTGGGTAATCCAAGGCAACAGGTAAACACACTGAAAGAAATGTAGTGGACAGTTGTGAGGACATACCTGGAATATCCAAAACCACTGGTAGCGGATGAGGTATAGTGATGTTTGACCCAGCCGTCCTCGCCCCAGGATTTGGTGCTGTGCCTGACCTTGTCCTTCTCCTTTAACTGGATGTACTCGGCGTACGTCTGGATCCTGTAGCTCTCTGCATAGCGACTGGTGTTCATAGCTGCGGGACGAGAGGAAGTCGATCAGGTTGCTTCAATGTGTTTTTGTGAAGATGGAGCGAGTCAAGTCCTGGTGCAGAGGAAGGCCGTCAAAACTCACCTATCTGTACCTGGTCCGTTTGACTCAGGGACACAAACGCTGATGTGTCATCAATCCATGAAACCTGGATATTCCCTGAGCAGATTGAAGGAGGAGAAAGTGAGTGATAAATTATGGCTCGTACCTGTTAACAAGCAGAATTAAAACAACAAAAAAAAAACATTTACCAAAGGCACTAAAGAGCTGGTAGAGGTCACTGGTCTTCCATTCTTTTGGGAATGAGACATGGAGGACATGGTCTCTTTTGGGCTGCACTGTAAGAGCAGAAAATACAGTGACGGGTGAGATGGAGAAGTGGTGACAATGGCTTCAAATGAAAGCTTCGTTAAGTGAATCAAAAGAAATGTTGCCATTCAACGCCTCAATATTTTACTCACAATCTGGTCCTGTGATGTTGAGGTAGGGAATATCTATTATCCTCATCAGAAAAAGCCTAAAGGACAGAAAGTAGAAATATTAGAAACCTCCCCTTTTACATTTTTAACAGTTAATAAAAACACATTTTAGTGCATCTCCTACTTGTTGTGGAATGGCTCAATGAGTTTGGATCGAGGTGAGATGAAAGGTTTGGGTGGAGTCAAGAAAGAGCCTGAAAAGAAAGTGTAGAGCAGATCAGCTTAGCCATATGCATTTAGATGTGTTCATGTTGTCGAGCAGGACCAGTGAGACTGTGCGTGTTACCCAGGTAGTTGGCCATGGAGATGAAACAGAGCCCAGTGATGTAGGCGTCGTACCCCGCCTCGTGGAGCTGCTCCTGGGCTGTGTCGTAACTGGGGTACCCCTCTGCGGTTTCTGGAACAGGTACGGAGGAGAAAAGGTGTCAGCAGTATTTTGTACAGGGAAGAATATTACAGTTGAAAGTGTTATTTTCTCACCAACTTGCGGTGACTTGAAGGGGGTCATCTTCAGCTGCTTCTCCAGCTCTGCCAGAGAGGTGTTAGTGATCAGGTCCTGCAACAACACAAGTCAAAAACAACAACCTGTTAGTTTCAGAACTTAAAAGACACAAAATCATGACAGAAATCTGGATGGATTCCAGCCTCTTGTATACAAACATTGCAACATCAGGCCAGGATCAAACCAGTTTAGTCAAAAGGATTTTAATAAGTTACTTAAATCATGAACAGTTAAATATAAGCTTGAACAATGGGAGTTAAAATGTCTACCTTAAAAGGCTGAGTAGAAGCCATCAGCTTTGTGTCCATTAGTCTGCAATCGAACAGGCAAGATAGAAGAACACATTAAAACACCAATAAAGCAAAGAGCAGTTTCTGTTGAGGACACAAACTAATTTGGCAGGAGAGCGATGCGTTACCTTGGGAAGACACACATTGTGACCTCTTTAAAGTCTTGAAGATCCTGCAGAAAAGAGTAGTGGCATAAATTATGAATAGACGACATTACTTAACTTCAAACTGCTATTTTTGTGAAGCAAAAAAAAGAGGCTGAAGATTAAGCAGCTGAAAAAAGCTGGACGTTTAAAATATCCATCTCGAGTGTGTACCTCCGGAAGAGGGCAGTAGAACTGGTGGATGGTGTGCATCACATCCAAGAGCATGTTGTGGCCGACCACGAGTTTACCCTGTGAATCAGAGGAGAAGGGTTCACAGGGACACGTCACACCAAAGCCAAAGATATTTAAAACCACTGTGATTCAAAAGCTGCAACTGAAGGAGGTGACTCACAGATTTAGAGATGGCGTGGATGACCCTGGAGAATCCAACAGCATCATTTAGCTCCTCCTGATGGGGGAGAGAGATGCAGAGGAAAATATTAGACTCAGACAGAATGTTGCACCGTCACACAGAAATTGTTTGCATTTCTATGACAAGATTGTTGTTGATGTTCATCTCACCTGCTCCCTCTCCAGTTTCTGCTGCTCCCTCCTCTTCCTCTCCTCGTCATCTACTCTGCAGATCTGGATGAATCGCTCCTTCTGCAAACCAACAAATTACATCCACCATTCAAAACAGCACAAATCAAAACAAAACAGAAGTCAAGACCATTTTAATTAAGAAATGTTTTAACCTTTTCCGTTTCCACGGTTTCCACATGAAGCCCCTTGGGAAACCTGTGAGAGCGAGAACAACGTTAATCTACAACAAACAAACACATCAACAATAACGGTGAATAGGTTTGTGACACTCACTTCCAGTTCAGGGTCTGGTAGATCAGCTTTCTCTGAAACCTGGCAAGGAAACATAAGTATAGTGAGCAGGGATTAAGATACAAACTCCACATGGTAAATACAAACAGCGTAGACGGGGCCTTTAGAGAGAAGGTGTCATTTACCCTGTGCATGGCTGCAAGTTAACAGTCTTCTCCGAGTTAGTGAAGAGGGCCTCAACTTTCTCTCTGGAAAAATAAAGCAGAAACAATCAAAACATAAACACCAACATAATTATGATGCATTTGTTTTGAAATGAGTAAATCTAATATACTCTTTCATTTGTAATCACATTTTGAGTCAGTGTCAGTTCTCTCAGTTTAGAGATGTAGTATAACTCGAGTTATATTGGTTTTATACTTAGGAATTCTGGGGCATTGTTTCTGGGTCGTGCTCAGTTTAGCCCCAAGGAAAGAAAAACAGGACACTAATCTAGGTCCTCTCAGTGTGAGAGTGGAGCCACCACATGGCCTGAAGTGACGACGTTTCACTCACACCTGAAATCTGGGACGCAGCACATGTACTGTAACACTTACATCACCCTGTTGATGAAGTCTTTATGTTCATCCGGTACGTGTGCGGGGCCTTTGGACGATGGGGAGATGAAGGATGGGGTCCCAAGGCCGTTAGCTTGCTGGTTCCTCCTCTCCTCTGTCTGCTCCCTCAGCTGGGCCTCCTCCTCTTGGTTCAGGTATGGGATTCCTTTGAAAACCAGAAAGATCAGAGTTTTACTTCTGTGTACATGGCGCTCACACTACACACACACACACACACACACACGGTTTGAAAGAGGTCTGATAATCACTTATTTGCCTGAATGAACTACAAATGAACAAGATTTTAATTTCAAATGGTTTGATATCTAAACCCATGAAGAAACAGACCAAACATTCACTAGCAGCTTATGTTCGTGGTCAGATACTGAGAATAGAGGCCCAGCACCAAGCATCATGAAACAAGTCAGTCTGAGCTGCACTCACCATCACAGAACACCTTGTTGAAGTCAAATCCCTGACTGGCCAGGAAGTCGATGCTGGAACTCTGAAAAGACAAAAGATGTGAAGAAATATTTTCACAGCCCGACCGAGCAGGAGCGATTATAAACCATCTTGCTGTTTCTCAAAGTCAATAATCTCAGCTGTTTGTGAATCAGTAAGACAATGACCTCCGAGGAATAACACTGACTTACTTGACAGATGAACTTTATGTCGGGGGACGTCCTGTTGAATGGTTTCGGGAATACATAGAAATTAAAAGGCTTTATGATATACCTAGAGAGACGAGATGTGGGGAAACAGAGGTTAAAAGCTGGGATCACTTCCATTATTAGAACTTAGTAGACAAATATCTTTGCATAAAACTTTACAATGGAACTTGGGATATAGCAGAGTAAAAGCTCTGACGCAGCAGGAGATGGTACAAGGAGTAATTTGGGCTCTTTCTCAGTACTTACAAAGAAAAAAGTTGGAGTTAAATATATTTTTCTGATGTCAAAAACAAGACATTTAAATATGAGCAGAGTCCTTTGGGAGATAGTTCATCTAATTTGTCGGAGAAACCACAGTCAGATTTAAAATCCTGCGTTTGTTCGGCAGACTTCACTCACTTTGACTTTGCCTGGTCGTACTTGAACGCGCATAATCCAAACTGGAACAGCAGAAAGTCCATGGAGTGCTGGTGGAAACAAAAGAAAAGAAAGAGGTTTAATTAGATAAACAAACAACAGACTGATGCAAAACCGTGGAGGGAAATTGGGATGCACTGGATCTTTGTAATGGAGTCTCAGCCTCCTCCTCCTAATGTGCACGTTTGTCCATGTGTTACTTATTTGTTCCTACATGTGTGAATATTGTGTGTCTTTGTGGTGTAATCTGTTCTTTCCAGGTCTTCATGGCGGAGAGGACGTCCAGTCTGGCAGCACCTGGAAGTTTTTTGATCATAGGCCAAGTTCAGACCTGATGAGATCCGATCAGAAGTGGACCGCGCTCAGTATGTGTGTTCACACCTGAAAGTAATATGTCCTGAATGTGTGACCCCGTGTGATCGACTCTCACTTCCCTGCTCTATATGCAAATAATCCTGCACGTTGTTTTTGTGTTGCCAAACAGGAAACGCTGCGAGAGAGAGAGAGAGTCAGGAACTATTTTACCAATTTATGAAACGTATCAATCACGTGGGGATAAGTGTTGACGTTGTGATGGTGGCGGCTGTGAACAAATCAACGTATGAACTCTGAGAACCGTTAAATTGTGTTTGTATTCATTGTGAAACTGTGGGTCAGAGGACGTCAGCGGAGCAGGCGCTCCTTCACCTGTGGCCCGGGATTCATTTGCATTAACACAGCAAGAAGAATGTGGCTACGTGCCCCATGAATCCAACTCCGAATCAGGTTTCGTGATCCGTCTCTCAGGACACATCTGGGTGCCATTCTGCACACATGACATCCTTCCCTCCTCTGGTGCTCCTCCTGGGGTTAATCTACCTTTCCTCCAGTACAAAAAGTTTTCCTGGAGGTACTGTCCCTTTGAGGGATTGAGATTAGAGACTCCCAGTGGACAGGGTGATGATGCACGCTGCACACACTGCAAACCCACTTGAATTGAATTTGTAATTTGACCTATTGGGACCAATAAATGAACTTGACCGTGTTTAACGACCCGTGCTGACCTTTTTGAGCTTGGCGTACCGGCCCTCCGGGGTGTCCAGTCCGTTGGTCAGCGCACTGACATTGGGACCGTCGCTTATCCCTGGAAACACAAACCACACACACACACGTCACACTAACGCACAAACCGCGGTGTCTCCCGCACCGTCACGCATTTCTGCTCCGGCTCCTCCACGCTCACCTGAAAACTCCCCATCGATGGCCAGAAAGTCCGCCTCCTCTATGGCGCTGTACACCGTCTTCAGGCAGCCCTTGTAATCTGCGGGGAGAAGTGAAAACACACCGGGGGGTTTGGAAGAGTTGTCGCGGTGCGGACATCGTGCTAAACCCCGCAGAAGCAGCACAAGCACCCCCGCAGCTAGCTGGTCAGTTAGCTAGCTGGCTAACACACAAGACTCACACAGCCGCTAATTCTGCGGGAACACAACATGTCCACTGCCCCGCTGCTCGTTTCCACTGTGTCCGAGACAACGTGCATTAACCCCGAGGGTGAAACGTGTCCGTGCACTTACTTCTGCGTGTCAGCTCCATCCTGCACAATGACTGAACCCCGGCTGACAGCTAACGCTAGTTAGCCTCCGTCCACTGGCTTTTAACGGACTCACAAGCACTTCCGGGCCGCAGCCGCCGCTCGGAGGCGCCGTGTATTTATACACAGCGCACGAGGGGTATATTTAATATTAGTATTTTAAAATATATACTTATTTAGAATGTTGTTTTAAGTAGTTATCCTCCATTTAAAATATTATATAAAAATATATGTTTATTTCGAATGTTATTTAATATTATTTTAAGAAGTTATCCTGGATTTAGAATTAGTTATTTAAAAAAGTATTTATTTAAAATGAGTTATTCAAAGAAAAATATATTTAAATTGTTATTCAATGTTATTAAAATTGATAGATGATAGATTTTATAATATAAAATATAAAATATATCAAACAGATAGTACATTTGCTCAAGTACAAATGTACTTTTATCTCATTTGACTATTATTTTTATAAGTTATTTTTAACAACATACCAACTACAATATTTAGTCTATTTTTTTTCATTAAATATTATTATTAAGATCCACTAGAAACCAGATAGGTTCGTATGGGATCAATATGTTTTACTTTCTCTTCTCTCATATTTTATCACCTGCTCAATTTTGACAATGCTGAACCTCTAATAAAAATCTAATTATCTAAACTTCCTTTTTCTACTTCATTGTAAGAAGAATTATTTTTGCATTATGTTCCTTCATAATCTCGGATTCATCCAATTTCAGAGGGAAGACGTTCCTCAAAATGCAGATTTGCTGTCAAATCGTGAAGAGAAACTAAAGAATGTTGGTCACAAAGAGAAATCCAGGAAAATGGTTTGACTGAAGAGACTAAAATAGAAATACTTACACTGTTCATGTGCCCAAAATAACACAGTTATTTGTTCATTGCCTTTGCTTTTCTTCAGAAGGACAGGAACATATTTGTTTAACATATTGCGACCACGATCCACGCTGTCTCGCACAAGATCTGGATCGTGTTTATTTCAGGTACATTTAAGAGTTTGAATTCCCGATGCAGTGTAAAATGTCTGTGAAGTCAGTCTGGCAGTGCAACTGAGTTTTAACAAGACGGAGCAGTTCATGCAATTATTATCTACTCTTTGCATTGAATGATGAATATTAAACAATAAGTCTCTTTCAGGAGAAAATGTCTTCACAGGGAAAAAGGGGATGAGGTGTTCTCTCCATTGAAATGCAAAGATGACATTTCCAAAAACGTATCTACGAGACAGGTTTTTTCTTTCATGAAGAAGAAAAGCAGACTTCATCTTTGAATGTTTTCTCCGGGGATGTGTAACTGTAGAATTCTATATTTTTTGACACAACCTTACAAATATGGAAATCAGGCGTCTTTGTTTTTCAAGCTTTAAGGTTTTTCAAACGCACAACAGAAATCTTTATTATCTGAATGTCAAATATAGATCTTTATGCAATTCAAAGAGCTGCGCCATTCCCTAAAAATTAAATAAAAATTGCATCTGAGATCAAAGCCACCATATTAAGTAAAGAAAGAGAGAAAGAGGAACCAAACGTTAGGATGACAAGCAATTGATGTACAGGTTGATGTTGAATCTCCAAGAAACAAAGAATCGGGTTAACTGTGGTGCATCACACGGGTCATCAGCTGGTCACCTCCAGTCTCAGGGATGTTTTGTTCCTCTAACCCCAGTCGATCTCCTGGTGGCTGGACAGAAGCCTCCCCTGCTGTTTCCTCCGCTTCCTCCTGAGCCACAGCTCTTCTCAGCCTCCTCAGTCAGATCTATCGTGGCTCTTTGATGCTTTGGTCCCAATTCGAGTCCCGGTGTGGCCGGGGTATTTCTGTGTGTGGTTTGGATGTTCTCCCCGAGTCTGCGTGGGTTTTTCTTCGTGAACTCCAGCGTCCTCCCACGGTCCAAAGACGTGCATATTAGGGTTAGGTTAATTGGAGGCTGTAAATTGAGTGACGGTTTGAATGTGAGAGTGAACGGTTGTTTGTATGTTGTGCTCTGTGATACACTGCCTCTCGCTTAGGCTCGGATTGTCTCCAGCTTCCCCCGTGACCCTCCAAGAACAAGCAGTATAGATAATGGATGATGCTTTGCCTCTGTGACACCCATGCTGACGAAGCCCCATGCAGCACCCACCTCCACTATAGGGGAATGAAAGGCCTCCAGCCAACCTCCATACATGTGAGTGCCGACTGCTAAGTCAGCATATTGGACTGCCTCATACCTCTCCTCCGACAGGACTGTGAATTCTGTGAGAAGGACGCTCTTGGCAACCGTGGATAACATCACTACGTCTGGCAGGAGTCATGTAGAGGTAATTTCCCCGGGGAACTGGAGCTGCAACTGGAGCTGGTTTACTCCCATATTTCACCTTTTCCTGGGTGTGAGACGTCCTGCTGAAGCTCTCAGGCCTTTGGCTCTCCCTGCAGACCTGGTGAAGTGGATGAAGTGCTTATCTGAAGACAGAGGTCTACTTTATGTCCTACATGTCTCAATCACTTCGGCCAGTTTTCTTTGCATGAGGCCAATTTACCATCTGCATTGCCCTTGGGACAATGCTGTCCTACGTCCTGACAGAACGTGCTGGAGACTAGCGTTGGTGGCTAAGGGAGCAGCTTCCCTTTCTGCCAAACCACCAGTGGAGGTTTTGGAGGCGAGCTTAAGTAATGCATGTTGCTCTGTTTAGGAAACCGAATCTCATCTGTGGTTTCCTCCACGGATCAGACCATGATAGTGGTCAGTCCATGGTTCCATCCTACATTGTCCAGCCTCCTTGGTGGCCTTGTGACACTATTTTGATTGATTCCTGTTCAGTCCGTGTTACTTCTTTCACCACCATGGTTTTTCTTTCTTCCCTGGTAGCCAGTAGTTCATGATGTCTTTCCACACAACATGTCTTTCCCTCTCTTGTACCTCTGGCACTGTCACAAAATCATTATCGAGTGTTCGACATACATTGACTATCCTGGCGCATCAGTCCTCTGGCAGCTGGAGTTGTTCACAATTGCGTGGAGCCACGAGCTGAGAAGGGATTTAAGGGCTTCCTTTTGCCCAGGGCCCCCAAAGTCCCTTGAAATGCACCCGCGATGTGACCACTTGTCACAATAGAGAGGAGAATTTTCACCACATTTATTAGAGAAATGCTCCCGAACTGTCAGAATTTGCAGAAGTACTTCTCCCTCAGATCGAAGACTGCGAAGTTCTGCAGGGGTTTTCTGGACGTTGGGAAACTGGGTCTTAGAGTTGATGCTGCTCTGGATCTTCTGATTATACCTCCGTGGAAGTGGAAATAGATCACAGCAGAGAACATCAGGCTGACACATTAAACGCTTACACAAGAGACAAACGACTGGGCAAATTAAACAGATTTAATTAAATGTGGTTGACGAGTGGGAGTCGGCATGTGTGGTTGTGTTTATGTGCATTAAACCTCACCAGGATCACAATGGATCTATATAATGCCTTTGTTTTTTGAATGACCTTCACGCTGTCTTTTCTGATTTACTGCTGTTCTCCCACACACTTTGCAGCAACGGTGAAAAACTCTGATGTATTTCTGAAAAGCAGCAAACACGCTGTGATTGCTCAGACTTTGATTTGCCTCATAATGTGGCTTTAATGTCCGTCACAGCTGTGAGCAGAAATGTCACCTCTAACAGCTGAGATAAACTTGAACATTTCTGAGAAAAACATACATAAATATATATATATATATAGAGTCTGAAAGGTTTTCTTCCCCATTCGTTTCACCATCAGTCATCTGTGAGCTGTTCTGGTCAGTGAGTAAGTGATGACATATTCGCTCCAGCTTCACTCAACCTGGTTCATTCAAAGAAATCAGTTTCTCTTTTGCTCTAGGTTGAGCTGTAAACTGTAAAATATTAAGACAATTATTTTAACATTTTGGGGACATTTCAAGCTTTTACAAGATAGGTGTCTTTTTGAACTTTGTGTTATACTTACACACCCGGATTTTATAGTCACCAGTGATGAACCAGACTTCCAAACACGTGAAGCGACCCTTTAATGCACGGTGACATTAGGCCGATGACAGGAGATGAGAAGAGAAAGCATGTGATGACGAGTGACGTGCAACAAACATGCTCATGAACCGATGCAGTCTCGTGGCAGCATCCAAACATTGACGAAGAAACAACACAAACTTTGACATTTTTAAATTAAGGCCAGCGTATCTACAGTATATATGAGCGCATAATATGTCAAGTGACATCATGTGTGTTTTGCGGTCGCTGACATTAACTTATCAAACTCCCGGCAGGATTAACCCACTTTGGGGCCTCGGGGCAGAACTAAGCTTTGTGCAGAGTGTGTGTGTCTGTCACTCACTGTCAATGTATATGACAGCGTCAATACATCTTCCTTTGAGTCCCACATCCAACCAGGCTTTGCTGTGATGGAATATTAATTAGATGCGTGTTTGAGGGGACATATATAGATTAGGATGTAAGATTTGTTAGTGATCAAAATTCAAAGGTCCTCATCACTGAAGTTGTTTTTGAGAGTAGTAGTATCCATTCTCAAACAAATTCACAGTCAAATTACCACAAATCTGAACCTCTGTCTCTGAAAATCTCTAAAAATCTAGAGCTCTAAACTTTAGTCTTGGCATATTCTGATCAAAATAGGAACCAAAAAATCTGAAATCATGTTCCAGTGAATTGATCAAGGTTGAGGACTAAAATGTAACTTTGCTGTACATGTCATGGAATCTGCAAACTCTACGTTTGACAAGAATTACAATCATCAACGGCTGGATTTTAACAAACAATTGACAATTTGACTGTTAAACAGCCTCAAAATGCAAAGTGCTCAACAGGACGAGTACTTCAGAAAATAGATGAATTGAAAATGTATGTTTTTAGTTTTTTGGCAGATTTTGAGAGGAGAACATGCAATAATACAGCAACAATTTTTTTATCTACACTTGTTTGAACAAGCAACTCAAAGCATATCACCGACACTGGGATCGTAGAATCCACACAAATCTACATTCAAGTCTTTTTAAATCAAATAATACAGTTTCTCTCTCCACGACTGTGACGTGATTGATAGTGAACTCTAATGTAAGAAACATCAACGCAGAGGAGATTTAAAATACTTCAGACGTCCCATCACCCACCATCATCAAGCTAATATCCCCCTGCTGCCTGCTTCCATTTGCTGCAGCGCAACAAAACAGTGTCAGAAGAACAACTTTTATTGGGAAAGACAGGATTTCTTCCATTTTATCATACTTTGAGCTTGTACTGTACATTTATTTGACAACTGTAGTTACTTGTGAGATTTAAATTGGATATAAAAACATGTTGCATTTTAGTGTTAAAGATTAAAACAGCGGTTGCAACCCTTGTTTGACTTTTGACTGATTTTTACTGAGTTGTCAATAGTCAAAGTTGCTTACTTGAAAAAACCTGCACTCGAATGTGTAACTTTTACTTGTTATGAAGGATCCGGATTCTTCCCGGATACTTCGGCACGACGGGGAATCAAACCACTGACCTTCTAGTTATTTGATGACCCTCTCTAACTTACCCAATTAGAGATTTTTTCCTATATTCTTTGATATGACTTGATGATGACTGATGATTATCCATTTTCACAGCTGTCCTTATTTACTTAGTTATAAAACTATTAAAAATAAACATCCCTACACTTCATAAATTACCTTTTTAGTTTGACTATGACCTACAGTCGACAGCCACCACAGGAGGGGGCTGCACTCCACTGTTTCAGCTGAGTTGCTTTTAGGGGGGGGGTCCCTCCTTTCTACATTTCACACACATGCTCACACTCTGACTTCTGAGGACATTACATTGGCTTACATTGA
This sequence comes from Hippoglossus stenolepis, assembly GCF_022539355.2. Lineage (NCBI taxonomy): Eukaryota > Metazoa > Chordata > Actinopteri > Pleuronectiformes > Pleuronectidae > Hippoglossus > Hippoglossus stenolepis. The sequence continues at coordinate 24,001,646 of NC_061484.1, forward strand.
TTTCCTGGAGATTTACCAGAACTACCAGTTGCCTAACACTAAGTTCCCCCCTCAACCTATCACCTTAATCTAAACTGGACTGTATACCCTGAAGACGCGTCTTCACTTTACTCAGCTTTGGAACGACCGACCTGAGGAGGAAAAGCTCGCAGAGTCGGTTACTTCCTTTAAATCACTTCTTAAAACCCATTTTTATAGACTTGCTTTCATGTGATTTTGTGTTTTTATCATTTTCTTCTCACCTTTTATTTTACTCGTTCATTTATTTTTATTGTCACATTACTGCTTTTACGTGTTGAAGTTTTCATGTGACACAGCTCGATATTTATTCATTTAATTTGAACACCACCTAAATGTGGTTGTCTGTCCTCCTTGTCACATTGCATCCTGCTGATTGTTATTTCTCTTACATTTACTTTTCATTTAAAAAGTGCTGTATAGATAAAGTGTTTTCTTTAATATTATTATATTGAAAAATATAATGATTTACGTTATGGGGACTTGCTTTTTGTCCCCATAAGGAAGACAAATCTTCATAACGTCGGTCCCCACAACATGACTAATACTGTACCTCGTCCACACACAAACACGCATTGACCACATGCTTGAGTTCACTATAAAAGCTCTCTGCTACCTCTGGATATATATTCTTCTTTTCCATCAAAGCACATCACGCCTTTTGCAGCCAAAGTGACACAACAGGGAAGCCATAGACTGGATGGAGTCGGGAATGAAAGAAAAGGAGAGAGGGCGGGAACGCAATTCATGGAAGAAGCTGACTGAGAGGACACCATCAGCGTCCGTCCAGTGACTGTGTCCATGTGAGTGTGTGTGTGTTCTGTTTGGATGTCGCCACAATCAACCCTTTTTTTTTTAGAGCAGATAAAGATATGAGATATGCGAGGCCACCGGGGGATAAAAGAGGGTAAGAAAGGAAAACATGTCGTTGAAAAGAAGCAATCACAAAAAAAGCTGGATGAAGGTCAAGGAGGACGGGGGGGGGGCCGGAGATTTATAATCTAGCAGTTGTGTATAAAAAAAGGGGGCCACTTTAGACTGAAGGAGTACAGGCGAAAGAAGAGAAGAAAAGAAATCGAGAGTCTGGTTGTAATGTGACAGTTAGTGGTTCAATAAACATTTTCTCGGCTGTCACACACACACACACACACACACACACACACACACACACACACACACACACACACACAGAGGTGCTCCCACTTTTATAACCTGCTCAGACAGTCGTGTTATTGCTCTCCTAATCATGCGTGAGATTAGGTGGCAACACACAAGCAAAAACCTGATGTTGACACGTCCTGTGCCATATTCATCACACACACACACAGGCAGACACACACACACACACACACACACACACACACACACACACACACACACACACACACACACACACACACACACGTGCTCTGTGTTTTAGCTGGTCCTCCTGTGAATAGAAGCTGATTTGCTGAGGAATGACTGACATGCTTTATCACTTTATAAATGCACGATGGGAAAGAAGCAGAGATTTTTACAGTAGCTGTGAATC